>NC_048445.1:20095207-20395207 GCF_004353265.1 Vitis riparia
CTTTATGTGCAGGCTCTCGCACTGGGCATGGCTTACCAGTCAGTCACCGAGCACCATAGACAACGTCCACCTATTGATGATCTTGGGCCAAATGACGTGATAGTTGATTCCATATCCACCCGTGGTTACCAATCCTCCCTGACAATTCCATGATTAGAAGGTTCCGTATCTTCTGGTTCAGCTGTCATAATGTAGCTCTCATACCAGCTCCACCATTCATTATAGAAATGGAGTTAGTAGTATAATAATAGCTGGCTCTGAGACCTCTGGCTTTGCCGCAGTAACTGTCTTCTTAATTAGTCATGTAATAAATCTAGTAAACTCCTGAAAGCTTGTAGTATCTACTCTCAAAAAGTAAAGAATCAGGTTGTTGGTTTTTTGAGATGGCTATGAGTGTTCATAACTCATACTGAGGGCTTTGATTTAATGGTAAAAGTAATTCAATCTATGGGAACAAAGTCTGCTTATTTTAAAGGTTTCCAAATTCATGTCGTTGGAAGAATGTCGGATCTTCTGGTTTTCAGGTTTTGCTTATGAGGAGAAATGGAGGAAAAGATTGAGGAATTAGTCATAGCGGTCATATTTCCGAAGGCAGTTCTTCCCATTTTCTGGTTTTCCGTTGCTCAAAAAATTTGAAATTTTTTGTCCTTCTATATTGCCTTGAAAACATTAAACATGTTTCTTGTAGATAGAAGCGTGTTGCTTTTTGTTAGCAATTATATTGATATTGTTTTTTTGTTTTCTTTTCATTAGTGTTTGGCATGCAATTTTGTATCTTTTTATTGGATTGGACTTTGAGGGTGTTTGTCTATTTTTAAGCTTTTTACTAAAAGTAATTTGTTTTAGACTTTACATTGTTTGTTATATTACTTTTTTATAACTTATTATAAATTTTTTGTTGAATTTAAATGAAAAAAGTAACATGTTGATTTTTATTTTATTTTTTAATACTTAATAGAAATAAAATATTATAAAAATAAACAATATAATATTTAACATTATTAAATATTATTTAGTTTTAAGTTCTATTTAGAATTAAGTTTAAAAAAAAAAAAAAAACACCCTCATTTGCCAAATATCAAATTACTTTGAGAGCTTTAGTTTTTAATTTTGCCGTTATATATCAATTATCACTATACAAGCCATCTTGATGTTGAAATGAAATTATTTTGCATAGTCTAAGTAGTAAGAGATAAAGCTTTGTGATGATGACTCATACAAGGAGTTCTTGGTCAAGAAGGAAACTAAACTGTCTTCCCCCTAAAATACTTTCTAAATTTTGTCTAAAACTCTTGATTTTTCTCCAAAAACATTTTTTATATTAAAGCATTTTCTAAAAGTATTGTCTCACATACTTTAGAGAGTGTTTGTTTTTTTAGTTTTTTTTTTTTGTTTTTTGCTTTTAAATTTTAACTTGTTTGTTTTTATACTTTTTTATAACTTATTATAAATTTTTTGTTGAATATAAAAAGCTAAAATATTTTATTTATTTTAAATAAAAAAAAAAGTAAGATATTGGTTTTTCTTTACATTTTAATATTTAATAATAATTTTTTTATAAAAAAAAACATAATACTTAACACCATTAAATATTAAAATTCAATTTAGAATTAAATAAAAACAAAAGAAACACCATCTCAGTATAAGGATGACCTAATTCATGTCAATTTCCTTATATTTGCCAAAAAGCAAAACTGTCTTGTGAACTTTAGCCTTATATTTGACAATGGGGAAATTTAAGAAAAATAATTACTAGAGAATGAAAATAAAAGAAAAAAGGAAAAAATAGATTTAAAGTTAAACATTTTTTAAAATTCATTTAACTTATTTTTCTTCCTCTATAAAAAATTAAATAATTTAAAAATTCATAAGTTCCTGCCTAATTTATATTATTTTCTACAGTAAATTAAGCATTAAAAGAAGTTATTTTTCTTAGTATATATATATTTTTTTCATTTTGCTGAAGTTAGGAGCTAATTCATCTAACTGTTTTTGGACTATTGGCACGAAGGAGTTGGTACTGGGCATCAAGAACAGTATCAGTAATTATACATGTTTCTTAGAAGGTATTTGAACTGCTCTTTTATAATCAAAACCCTAATACACGATGATGAACCGGAAGTAATGAATAATACCCACTTGATAACGCTAGCTACCATCTCTAGTCAAAACCCAAATCAAAACCCTTGTACACGATGAAGTGGAAGCAATGGAATAATACCCAACTAATTGCACCAGCCTCCATAAAAAGTAATTTCTTCATCTTTGACTCTTAAACTCAAGCTCATTTATAGTACCATCCAACTCAAGTTCGCCTCATGTAATGACTCGTTCCCAATCGTGTAAATAAAAACACATTTACATTATTAAAAGGGGCTGATACATACATAGTCCCAAAAACTTTTTCCCTTATTCGATGAATGATATCACAGTCACATTTCCATATAGACACAATGTCCTTATTGTATTTTACAGGGTTAAACAAATAAAGACTCACATTGAAGTTGGGGATTGACTTTAATACCATTTGTAACGATCTCCTTTCTAATGGTTTCTTATAACCTTAAAATACATCTAAGTAAAAATTATAAAATTGGATTAATAAAGGAATAAAGTATAACAAACCATATAAATTTTGGCAATGTAAAAACATTAAACAAATGGATTAAGCCATGTGTTCCAAAACTAATACATCCCTTGATGAATGAATTGCATAAGAATATGAAGGCATGGCTATATTTCATAAGAGCATATAGTTGGTATGTGGTATAACTCAAATTAAATAAATATAAATGAAGAAGTTGATATAGATCGAGGAATCAAAACTTAGTGCTCTAACATTTGTGTTATATGGATGACAATAATAGGGACCTTCATCCTTCTCCATTATGATGCCAATCATACCCTTCATCCTTTTATAGGATCCAATCCCCCAATGCCCACTTTTCATCTCCTAGTTTGTCTCATTGTAGCATTTGATCTCATCTCTATTGTTTCGGTATGCACTTAAGATCAAGGGTATAAAATTGTTGAACTTTGGATTATATTTGAAAGATGAAGATTTAGAAAGACATCATTAGTGCAAGAGACATAAATATTAAATTTTAATTATTAATATAACATTAAACAATTATTAGCATTTTTTTTCTTTTTTTGGTATTGTTTCCTTAATTTTTATTCAATAAATCAAAATTAATATTTATTAATGAACTAAAATTGAATGTTTCATAGAAATTAAAGAATTGATATTAGTTAAATAATGAAAGGAGAAAAGAAAAAGTAATGAAAATAAAATGAAGTAAAAAAAATGGAAAACAATTAATAAGAAACTTAAAAAATAAGGGGTGTTTTGAAAATTATGAGGGGCAACTAAACAAGTTAGGAGTAAATAGAAAAATTAATAGTTGATTCCATATACTTTCTTGTAATAAAATAAAATAAAAAAATTATATTAAAATTAAAAATTATTGACTTAGATTATGTAGTTAAAAATCATTTTTAAATATTATATTTTCATTTCGTTTTTAAAAACCATTATATATTTTATATAACTAATTATTATTTTTTGTTTTTAATTCGATTTTAAAAACTATTATCTATTTTATAGAACTTCTTATTATTTTTTGTTTCTAAAAATATAAAATAGCATCTAGATTAAATTAAATAATTTTATATCAAAGAAAAATATATAATATATCAAATTATTCAATCAAAAACAAAATATATATATAAAGAAAAAATAAGTTTTGTTAAAAAAAAAATCAAAAGAAATCAAATCTCAATAGATTTTTTTTTTATCATTTTGGTAAATTTTATATGAAAATCTTAATATTTTGTTTGGTTGCTGATCATGTAATTTGAAGGTTGTGAATAAATGGGAAATAAGACAAAATAATGGTAGAAGCATGTTAACCATTAAAGGGGAAAATAATAATGCACAAAAGAAGTCAATGTAAATACCTCAATTACTTCATGTTGGTGAGCAAAAATCGTACTTTCTCTTTAGGGCAGACAACATTCCATTGCATGGTTGTTTTCTAAATTTCCTTTTTTTTTTTGGATACTCCATTTTTTCAGCAACCAAACAGAGCATAATCCAATTTCTTTTGATTTTCTTCTTTTTTTTTTTCTTTTTCTTTTTTCCTTTGAAAGCAAATAGACAAAAAAGTGATACCCAAAATTTCTTTTCGTTTCTTTTCTTCCATTTTGTCAATCAACCATTTGACTTATTACTCGGACTTCCTTCATTGTAAACAAAGAGATATATAGGCAACAATCAACCATTTGACTTACTTGGACTTCCATCTTGACAGGCAACATAACACTCCAAATTTTCTCTTCTTTTCTTCTCATGCATCTCTTCATCAGCTAAACACCCCCACCATTCACTCTTACACTAAGAAAATAATAATAATAAATATAAATATTAAATCGGTTTTATTCTATTTATTCAATAGATTTTATTTATTTTCTCAAAACACACTCAAATATAATTTAAAATACTTTAAAATTGTTATCAAGCAAAGGAAAAAAAAAAAGCTGATTTGTAGTAGAATTTCAAATAAACCTTAATTATCCTTCATCTTAGTTTTGAATCCGAGATCCCAAATACACTTATAATCTCTTACCAAAATTAGACTTCTCTCCATACATATTGTAAATAAATCAGACTCCATAGTTGAGACTAATAAACATCAAATCAGTTGATCCTAGGCGATGTTCCATTGAACAGGTTGAAGGACGAGGTCCCTACAAGCTAATGGAAAGACAAGGTACCTGAAAGCCGTAAAGACAAGGTTTTTTAGCAAGCTTAGGGCATATTCCCAGAGGGCTCTAGAGGGGACACTGGACCACTGGCAGAAGGTTTGCAGCTTATGCGATTGAAAGGCAGCTGTGCCAGTTGAATTTGCAGGTTCGGATGCCAAGCCACCATTCGATTCGACCAATATATTACAGTCTAAGATGAGCCTCATCGACCTCCAATGTTTTAGATCAGGAGTCTGCCCCATCGGCCTCCGACAATGTTTAAGACTATTCCAACCTGTCAAGTTCAAATGAAAAAACAGACTCCCACGAGCCTCGCCAGGTTCAGATCAACAAGTAGAAGTTGGAGATCTTCAATGAGGAACTGAATGTCTAATTTGAGAGGTTTCCACAAATATTAACCTCCTCTCACAATTTTTTGAAGCAGTTTCAGGATTGAATCTGAATATGAAATCAAAATAAAGTTACGGACATACAAATTTCCGATTAAAACCCTAAATTAAATCCCTATTGAAATGGTTAATGAAATAGAAAAGATTAAATTTTGAGTTATTTTTTAGGTTTGTGAGAGTAGCTTAAGGATTCAATATTTTAGTTATTTTTATAGGTTTGTAAGGGTAGTTTCAATCTAAATATGAAATCAAAATCAAGTTATGAACCTTATAGATTTTTGTTATGTAAAATAATTAAAGCCCTGAATTAAACTCTTAATGGAATGGTTCATGAAATAGAAAATAAAGATAAATGAAAAGATTAAATTTTCATTTAAGTTGATTATTAGTATTAACAAGGGTATTTTTGAAAATAAAAACGTGACAAACACCTTATACTTCATTAACCTCTTCTCTTACAGTTTCATAAAGAAGTTTCAGGATTGAATTTGAATATGAAATAAAAAAATCAAATTATGAACCCTACAAATTTATTGTAAAACCCTAAATTGGTTGATGAAATAGAAAAGATTAAATTTTCAGTTATTTTTTAGGTTCGTGAAAGTAGTTTTAGAATTCAATATTTCAGTTATTTTACAGATTTGTGAGGCCAATTTCAATATAAATATGAAATCATAATCAAGTTATGAACATTACGAATTTTTGTTACATCAAGTAATTAAACTCTGAATGAAACTGTTCATGGAATTGAAAGTGAAGGTAGATGAAAAGATTAAATTTCCATTTAGGTTGATAATAAGTATTAATAGGAGTATTTTTGGAAATAACAATGTGACAAACACCTTATGCTTTTATATAGGTAGCATAGATGTGTTTAGTATATAACAAAACATAAAATTATTTTTTGTTCTTATAAATAGAAAACATGGTATTTGTAAAAAACATCTTTTAATTATTTTCACTTATTTTTTTAGGATTGTTTTAAAAAAATAATTATACAAATATAGAGAATGATTAAAAAGAGCAAAAAATATAAAATTTATTTTTAAAATATAAAAAAAAAGAGTTAAAAACATTTAAAATTCCCGAACATAGATTTGTTCTAGAAATCACCAAAAAAAAAAAAGTTTTTGAAAATAGTTTTTATAAATTGAAAAAAATCAAATTAGGCCCTGTTTGGCGGTGTTTTTAAAAATTGTTTTCAAAATAGAGAACAAAAAATAATTTTTACATTTTTTTTAAAACAAGAGTGTATGGCAATTAGATGTTTTAAAAAATAGTTTTTTAAAACAAAAAACAAAAAACAAAAACCTTGTTTGGATGAAAGAATTTGAATTGTTTTTAAAAACAATGTCTTACTTTTATTTTATAAAAATTTTATAAACTTAATTTATAATAATATGAAATCAAATTTAAGTTAGGTCTTATTAAAAATAAAAAATAAAAATTAAATATACGATTATATATGATTTAAAGATAAATATTTTTTTTAATTACGAAACAATTTTTTTTTATTCTAGTGAAACAAAATTACTATAAGATAAAAATAATTTTAATATTTATTTTTAATACAAGTCAAATGAGAACTTTAATTATTTTTTTTAAAATGTCTTGTTTGACCATGATTTCTTATACTTGTTTTTAAAAATTGAAGTCTTATTGAAAATAAAAACAATTTTTAATTAGAAATAAATTAAAAAATAAATAGTTTTTAGTAATATTATAATAAAATCATATATTATATTTTTAGTAGAAAATATACTATTTTATTATATGTTAGAACATAATGATATTAACATCTTTGCAATTTTTTTTTTTTTTTTGGTTAAAAATGAATAATACTAATTGACAATAATATTTTATTTAAAATGAATAATGAATAAAGTTTTACTTTTTAACATATAAATGAGTCATGTTTTTTTATTACATATGCACACATTTAGTATTCAATTTTAAACATAATACTCTCCAATGTTTTAATTTAATCTATAATTAATTGGACTGGTTTTTTATTGCAAATTATTTATAAAAATTAAAGGGTTTATTAAAAACTTTAAAGTATTAATTATGTTTTACTTAATTTATAATTTATTTACTTATTGAATTTTTTTTTTTAAAAATAAGTTGTGTGTATAAGATAAATAGTAATGTCATGACTTATGGTATATCAATTTTCCTCTCTCATTTTTTTTTCAATGATTAGAATTATTTTTGAGTTCCAAATTATTTTAATTTTTTTTATTAAATTCATTAATAAATTCAATAGAAAGTGTCACTTGATTTGAAGTTCATTTTTCTAGTAGAAATATTTATAAAAGTTTAATCATATGAAAAAAAAAATAGAGTCATTATAACCAATTTTTATCCATAAATTTATGGTATTAATAAGTTTATTATTTGATTTTTAAATTATTCTTAAAAATTATTAGACTTATTAATGAATCCAACACATTAACTCTTATTTAATTTGAAGTTCATTTTCTTAGTGAAAAAAAAAACAAAAAATAATAATTTTATATAGAAGAAAAACAATAAAGTTGTTTTAAATCAATTTTTGTTCATAAATTTTTTGTATTTATGAGTTTATTATTTGAGTTTTAAATTATTTTTAAAGACTTGTTAGCAAATCCAACGCATTAAGTCTTATTTAATTTGGAGTTAATTTGTCTAACGAAAAAAAATATAAAAAATAATGATCACATGTAAAAGAAAAATAATAGAGTATGTATGTGTTTTTATTGGTTTTAAAAACTAGTGAAAACAATTTTTACTTGTTCTTTAAAAGTTGTTATTTATTTCACTTTGTTTTTAAAAACTGAAAATAAAGAACAATAACCAAACAGTGTTATGAGTTTTTAAAAGCTCCGTAAAAAAAGACTCATAGTCTTTGTTTGTTTTTTAATTGTATCTCTTTTGTTTTGCTTGATTGTTTGTTTTTAAATTTTGATCGAAGGTAAGGTTTGATTGAACTTTTGTGAATGAGAGCTCTGGAACCCAAGGAAGCACCAAAAGGATCAACCCGGGTTACCACTTGGCCAAGCTGTTATATACATGTAATAATATAATGAGTACTACTTAGATAATGATAAAATATAGAATAATAAAGTGTAAACAAAAATGGTAAGATATAAAGCTAATGAAATATGAATAAAAAAAGTAAGCAAATTTTATTTCACTTTTTGGCATATCTTTTTAACCATTAATATAATAATTTTTATTCAATAAAATAAAATATTAATACATTTATATATTATGATTTGGTAGAAATTAAATCCATCAGTAAAAGAACTATACCCATATCAAAGAGAATAAATTTAGAAAAATATTAAGAGGAGTCCAAAGATAGCTACTTGTTGGACTCCAAAATCTTATTTAAATTGATGGAATAAGTAATGAAATCCTGATTTTTAGAAATAAAATACTTACTATTTAATAATTTAAGTTGATTTTGTATTAAATTATTTATAAGTTATTAACTTAAAATTTTATTATTTGATTTTGACTTTAAATGTGAAGATTGTTTGATAAAATTAATTTAAAATAAATTCTAATTAAATTCATAAATTCACCTTTATTAATTTTAGCTAATACTTATTTCTACTAATTTTATATAATAAATTTATTTATTAAGTATCCACATTTAAAATATTAGAGATATATCATAAAATAGAAATTATAAAAAATATATCAGGGACGGAAAGTCATGGTTATAAGATATACTTTTATTAAATATAACAAATAAAATAAAATTAAGAATAAGTGAATTATTTTGGGCTAATTTTTAAAAATATTTTTTAACTTTAAATCATGGCATTTAATTATCTTACTAAAAACATTTAATTTTATTACTTATCTAATTAGATTATTAAATCATTAAGTTAATTTACGAAACTATATGAGATTTAAGGACATCAAGAATGGATTTCAATATTAAAAAGTGAGACCTTCACTTCAGTATTTCATTTTAATTGTGCAATCTCTCACATTTGGTGTAAGGGAATTGTTGTTTAAGCTTTAAATTTAAAAATTGTAGTTTCAAAAGATAGTTTTAAATTTATAATGAAATCATCTATACTATTATTATTATTAAAAGTGTGAGGTGTTTATCATATTTTATTTTCCAAAAATACCCTTTTAAGCCCGAATGGAAGCCCACATAGCCTACCTCAAGCACCTCTCATATATCATTCAAATTGTTCCCAAATTTAAGCCCATCTTATATAGAAAAGCCTGAACACAGTAACTTACTAGTTCATCCTAAACACCACCACGACCAATGCCCATCTGAGTTCCCCATCTTAGCCACCAACCTGCAAATCTCAAAATATTCTTCGTTGTCTTCCCATGGGTGAGGAAATGTTGATGGCAACACAAAAAAAAACCATCTTGAGGGGTTTATGGGTCCAAAATCCAACAACCTCCTACGATCCACTGTGTTTGTGGATAGTCTTCAACAACCTATTGTATGGTGAGTTTCTAAGAGAAGCCAAGTTCTTGTTAAAGTATTGTTTTAGGTAGTTTGTTATTGATTTGTTAGTATTCCCTATTGATAAGGGATGTGTTGTTTAGTTTGATCTATTCTTTAGTCATAGACCACGTTTCTAGGACTGTTAAATGTGGATTACTTTCAGTTCTATTTGAGTTATCTTTGTGAGGCTATTTATAAGCCAATAAGTTATTTATTCAATAATAAGTTTTTTTTTACATTTGGTATCAGAGCTACATCACTAGGCCTGATCAAAACCTAAGAAGCAACAATCTTCTAAGAGTGTAGTAGTAAGGATGGCAACTGAAAGTAACTTTGTGCAACCAGCAATTCCAAATTAAAACTTGATGGACACTATGATCACTGGTGTATGCTCATGGAGAATTTTTTGCGCTCAAAGGAATATTGGAACTTGATAGAACAAGGGATCCCTACAGCAGAAATAGGGGCAGACTCACTGAAGAAAGGAAAGTGATTGAAGATGTAAAACTAAAGGATTTGAAGGTTAAAAATTTCTCTTCCAAGCCATTGATCGATCATTCCTAAAGACCATTCTAAACAAGGATACAACAAAAAGCATTTGGGACTCTTTGAAGTAGAAGTACCAAGGGACGACTTGGGTGCAACATGCACAATGACAAGCTCTTCGAAAGGAATTTGAGATGCTTAACATGAAGGTAGGGGAATCTGTGAATAAGCACTTTGTTCAAACCCTTACTATAGCTAACAAGATGAGGGTTCATGGTGAGAAGATGGAAGATGTTTTGGTCATTGAAAAGATTCTGAGATCTATGACTCCTAAATTCAACTATGTTGTGTGCTCTATCGAGGAGTCTAATGATTTAGACACTTTATCCATTGATGTGCTACAAAGCAGTCTTCTGGTACATGAACAACGCATGAATGGCCATTTTGTGGAAAAACAATCAAGAGGAAGAGGACGAGGCCGTGGTGGATTTAGAGGAAGAGGAAGAGGTAGAGGTAGACAAAGCTTTGACAAGTCTATCATTGAGTGCTACAATTGCCATAAGCTTGGACATTTTCAATATGAATGTCCAAACAAGGAGACAAAGACAAAGGCACACTATGCAGAAGCTAGTGGAGAAATATTGTTAATGGTACATGCAGATGTCAAGGAAGCTAGCAAAGAGGAGTTATGGTTTCCTGACTCAGGTTGTAGTAACCATATGTGTGGCAAGAAGGAGCTTTTCTCTAGGCTTGATGAGAGTTTCAGCACTTCTGTAAAGTTGGGAGACAATTCAAGCATGGTTGTGATAGGAAAAGGAAATATACGAATGCTTGTGAATGGAATTGTGTAGGTCATCACTGAGGTGTTTTATGTCCCGGGATTGAAGAATAATTTGCTAAGTTTGGGACAACTACAAGAGAAGGGGCTTGCAATTCTCATACAACATGGGAAATGTAAGATTTATCATCCAGAGAGAGGATTAATCATGGAAACTGCAATGTCCTCAAATAAAATGTTTATCTTGCATGCTCAGAAACTACTAAAAGAAGAAATCTACTTTTCTTATCTTACAGAGGATCAAGCTCAATTTTAGCACCTTAGATGTGGACATTTAAGCTTCAATGGCTTGAAGACTCTTTAGCAAAAATGACTAGTGAATGGAATACCACAATTTCAAGCTCCTTCAAAGGTTTGTGAAGACTGCTTGGTAGGAAAACAATGAAGAAATCCATTTCCAAAAGAGAGCACATGAAGGGCTTCTTAGATTCTTCAACTAGTGCATGTCGACATTTGTGGACCAATCAACCTCACTTCAAATAGCAAGAAAGGGTACCTGATCACTTTCATTGATGATTTTAGCTGCAAAAGTTGGGTTTATATCTTGGTAGAGAAGTTGGAAGCTTTCATCACTTTCAAGATTTTTAAGAGTCATGTTAAGAAAGAAACTGGTTCATATATAAGATGCCTTTCGCACTGATCATGGTGGAAAATTCACATCACACGAGTTCACAAATTTTTGTAAGGAAAATGGCATACATAGACGACTGACGGCTACATATACTCCACAATAGAATGGTGTTGCAAAAAGAAAGAACCAAACTATTATGAATATGGTGCGAAACATGCTTTTAGGGAGGAAAATTCCAAATTTTTTTTGTCTTGATAGTCAATTGGACTGTCTATGTTTTGAATAGAAGTTTAACTTTGGTAGTAAAAGACATGACTCTAGAAGAAGTTTGGAGTGAATCTAAACCATCAGTTGATCACTTCAGGGTGTTTGGCTACATATCACATGTTCATATTCTTGATAGTAAGAGGATTAAACTTAATGACAAGAGTGTGAGATGTCTTCTACTTGAAGTTAGTGAGGAGTCGAAGGCATATAGATTGTATAATCTAGTCTCTCGGAAGATAATAGTAAACAGAGATGTGAAGTTTAAAGAAGAAAACAAATGGGATTGGAACAAGAGTCATGAAGAAGCCATTATAGCTAATCTAGACCAGGGAGAAAGTGACAAAGAAGTAGTCCCAATTGATACCAATAGAGGAAATATTGAAGCTAATCACCATGACACTACAATGGAAAATATGGAGGGTAATGATTCAGATAAGTCAAATGAAGAAAATCCACTTAATCCTAATGAATGAAGAATCATAAGGCCACTAGCTTGGATGAGAGATTACGAAAGTGGAAAAGGTCTATCTGATGAAGAACACATTGCATACCAAGCTTTGTTTGTCGGCAATTATCCAGTCTCCTTTGGCAATGCTGTGAAAAGTATGAAATGGAGAAAAACAATGGATTCAGAGATACAAGCCATAGAGAGGAATGATACATGAGAGTTGATAGATTTACCTATTGAATCAAAGAAATTTGGGGTAAAATGGGTTTATAAGACAAAGTTCAATGAGAATGGAGAAGTGGATAAGTACAAGGCCCAGTTGGTAGCAAAGGGTTACACTCAAGAACATGGGGTGGATTATACTGAGGTTTTTGCACTTGTAGCTCAGTTAGATACAACTAGAGTGATGATTTCTCTTGTAGCTCTAAAGGAGTGGATGATCTACTAGTTAGACGTAAAGTTAGCCTTCTTACATGGTGAACTAAGTGAAAAAGTCTTTGTCGAACAACCTCCTGGCTATGAACAGAAGAACAATGAGCAAAAGGTGTACATATTAAAAAAGGCTTTGTATGGACTTAAACAAGCTTCGCGAGCTTGGTATAGTCGTATAGAGTCCTATTTTATGAAGGAAGGATTTAAGAAATGCCACTATGAACATACTTTGTTCATCAAGACTAGAAAATGAGGTAAGATCTTAATTGTGTGTCTTTATGTGAATGATCTTATATTTAATAGGAATGATGAAATTATGTTCGTTGAGTTTAAGAAATCCATGATGCTTGAGTTTAATATGATTGATCTTGGAAAAATGAAATACTTTCTTGGCATTGAGGTGATGCAAAGATCAGATGACATCTTTATTAGTCAGAAGAAATACACACAGGAGGTATTGGAAAGGTTCAACATGGACAAGTGCAATCTAGTTCACAACCTTATGGCTCTTGGATTCAAGCTTACGAAAAATGGAGATGGAGTGAGGATTGATAGTACTTTCTATAAGAAGATTGTGGGAAGTATTATGTATTTGAATGCCACTCAACTGGATGTTATGTTTGTGATGAATCTCATTAGCAGATTCATGGACTACCCTATCGAACTTCATTTGCAATCAGCAAAGAGGATATTAAGGTACTTGAAAGGTACCATTGATTTTGGTGTGTTCTACAAGAAGGGAGAAAAATGAGGAATTGATTGCCTACACATATAGTGATTATGCTGGGATTTAGATGATAGGAAAAACACTTTAGATTATGTGTTTATGTTGAGCTCAGAATCAATGTCTTGATCCTCAAATAAACAACATGTGGTCTGCTTGTCCACTACTGAAGCTGAGTTTATTGGTGCAACTTCATGTGCTTGTCAAGCAATATGGTTAAGAAGGATATTGGAAGGTCTCAGCCATGCTCTACATGATTCTACAACAGTTTATTGTGATAACAGTTCAACAATCAAGCTTTATAAGAATCTAGTGATGCATGGTCGCTGCAAACACATTGATGTTTGTTTTCATTTCCTTCATGAGCTTACAAAAGATGGAATTGTAGAGATGGTTCATTACGCATGAGCAAGTTGCTGATATAATGACTAAACCTCTAAAGCTTGATGCATTCTTGAAAATACGTGATTTGTTAGGTGTTTGTTTGGATCCTGCAGTAAACTGATTGCTAAAGCATTCAGTTTAAGGGAGGAAGTTAAAGTATTTGTTTTAGGTAGTTTGTTATTGATTTGTTAGTATTCCCTATTGATAAGGGATGTGCTGTTTAGTTTGATCTATTCTTTAGTCATAGACCACGTTTCCAGGACTGTTAAATGTGGATTACTTTTAGTTCTATTTAAGTTATCTTTGTAAGGCTATTTATAAGCCAGTAAGTTATTTATTCAATAATAAGATTTCTTTACAGTTCTGAGGTGTGCATGGGTCCGAAATACGACAACTTTCGACTAGCATGTTGGTCATATACGGTAACAATCCATTGTTTGAGGAGTTTTTGATCTAATGTTTAGGATTTACTATTATATATTGTGTTCTAGTCAATCTCCTCAATTATTTGTCTTTAATATAGTGAACGTTTCTTTTTGGAGCAATTATGATTTAGGGTTAGTTAAGATCGATAATGGGGCAATTATGATATAGGGTTAGTTAAGGTAGATAATGGATCTAATGTCCACATATTTAGCATAATTGATACCAAGGACATGAAATATAAAAGATAAAAATACCCTTGAAGGAAATCAAGAAAAGTGAGTATGGTTGTGGTCAAGAAAATGAAAATTTTCATATATATATATATATATTGGCAAAATATTGCTGATATATCCTATATTGGGGATCACGGAAACGAAACAAGTATCTAAATGTCAACCAAACAAAATTTAAGAAAAAATCACCATTGGTTGCAATTAATCGTTGATATTTCGACAAAATTTGGGCGATGACTTTTAGAGAAAAATCGTTAGGGAAACTTTTAAAGGAAATAAAATTATAAAATTATCTTAAATAGATTCTTAAATTATAGAAGGTCAAATCTAAAAAGACAAATTTCAAATGAAACACGAATCTCATTTTCACCATCTTGCAAGTCTTCCCTATTCTTTCATTTCCTGCTTACTATAGTAATTTTGAGTCATTTGTAATTCATTATTCTTTCCTATATTTGTTTCCATTGCAAGAATTCTCGAACCCAACTCTCACTTTCATCCATTCCTTTTCCCTTTCAAGGACCGTCTTACCATGCTGATTAATATGAGAAGAAATGGAACCTTGTTGTTCTTTTTTCATTTTTGTTAATTGAGCTAAAATTATGTGATTAAATTTTTAGTAAGTTAAATTAAGGGTTGGTTTGGGATCCTTTCTTATTTTTTATTTGACTCCAAACATGAAGTTGATAAATTTTAAAAAGTAATATTAGTAATTTTTTTGTTAAATATAAAAAAATTTCATGTATAAGATAAAATAAAACTTTTATAAGAAATAGCGTTTTTAAAATTTTTATATTAATCTTTTTAAAAATTTATAAGCTTGAATAAAGTTGCCTAAATTAGTAAAAAACACTCTAATTAAATTTATAAGAATTTCTAATAATTGCATGCAAACATAACTTAAATGAGTGTACATCTACAAAATTCACATTTCTAATTGACACGATACAATTAAATTTAATATCGCAAATCATATCATACATATGTCAAATTCTTTAACAAAATAACTTTAAAATGTTTACTATACTTCTAATTACATTTATATGAGATTTTTCTTACATTTTTATGAGGTTCGATCAATTTTAGTCTTATTAATTTTTTTTTCCAAAATATCCATTGAAATATCTCCGATATATTTGATATATCCATAAAATCGAAGTATCAATATATTTGTAATTATTGATATTTTTATCCTTACATGTGAGCTCATCCTTCTGATTCTTTGACTTTTATATATTCTTTCATTTTTCTTTACTCTTACTCTTTTACTCTCCCATTTTGTTCTTCAAGTGTTACATTTATTTCACATTTTTAATTTATTTTTTAAAAATATTTTAATATTCTTCCATTTCTTTTTTTTTTTTTTAATTAAAAGTTTGAAAAAAGAAAGTACAATAGGCATATTAATGGACTTTTAGTTATATCTTTTAAATTTAAAATTTTTCTAATTTAATTTAATTTTTATATTTTATAATTGAATAAATTAAAGTTTATATAAAAAACATTTTCTATAATTTAAATTTAAATTTATTTTTAGTTTTATTTTCCAATTTTATTTTATTATTAATAATATAACATTTTAGTAAGGTTGTTGAAAGTAATTAATAAAACTTTCATTAAAATTTAATATTAATAATAACATTTTTTAAGTATATTTTTCATATATTTGAAAGAGAGCAATAATTGGTTTTTTTTTTAGTTTTTTGTATATATTTTAGAATTTTCATACAATATATATTGTTATTATATGAAATAAAAAATCATGTTGAAATCATTTGAAAAGTAATTTTAATATTTTCATTTTAAATTGTATTTTGAAAAATAATTTAAAGTTATATATTGAAATAAACTTTCCAAATCAAAATTTAACTTTTGCACATGAGTTTGATTTATTTATTTTTATCATTTTAAAAAATAATTCATTAGAGAATTAAAAACCTAAAGAAAAAAAACAAATAGGGGTGCATTGTAGATGATACAACATAGTCACACAGTACAAATTCATTTTATACAATTTCTATGCCTTTTGGGTATTTTTGGCATTATGAGAAAATCATATCCTTTAACTCAATTATAAGTACTTGTTAACCTTTGAGGTGAATTTTACACCTTTTGTGGACGTTAAACCCATTATTAGTTTAATCTACTCCTAAAACATAATTGTCTATTTTTTAAATTAACTTTCTATCCGTTTAACACATTTCATGTTCCACGATGGTCATATATATTTTTAATTTTTCAGGAATTATTTTGTTATTTGTAAATTTGTTAAGATTTTTCTACCCTATTGTAGACCCCTTTTTGCAGGCTAAGGACTATTCGTTTTTTTTTTTTTTTTTGCTTTCACTAGTAGTATTTCATGGGATATTTTTGAAGGAGTTGGCAGCATGTTTTTGGAGAAGTGGGGGATGACTTCGATGAATGGGCTGCATGAGACATATGGTCACCTTGCCATGGTGGTGGTTGAGAGTGATGTTTTCACTAAACCAAGAGTAATGAAGCTGGTGGCAACTTATGGGAGAAGGAAGAAATAGAGGATGGGGAGGTGATATATGAGGGATGGACAGAAAAGGATGTGTAGGGAATTAAACCGAATTCCCAACTCATGAGAAACAAAAAATTAGAGAAAACACACGCCAAAGAAAAAACAATCACACGCACAAGACAGTATTTACGTGGTTCGACAATTTGCCTATGTCCACGAAGTTGTAAGGATATCTCTATTATCAAGGAAGAATACATAGTACAACCACAACGGCTACAATATTTTCTCTCTATATATAACATGGTAACCACACCACACTAAAAAACCCTAATTACAAAACGTGGTTCCACAATGGGCTAAACGGGCCCAACAGGTCTCAGTAAATCTCCCATTAAAAAACTATGCAATATTATTTGGGTTGGGTCGTCAAACTAGATCAAAGAAAACTAGGTTCCACAAAGCCCAACAAATCTTCCACTTGGAGACTAGTTCAATCACCAACATCAAACCGCTATCCTCCAAGAAACAATCCCTCATTCCTGCAACTCATCCTCCTATCCTTAAGCTAGAAGACCAATTGAAGCTGCGCATAGCTTCAACTTCTCAATAGTGACACACTTAGTCAACATGTCTGCTAGGCTCTTAGATCCACAAATCTTCTCAAGTATTACCAGTTTATCTTCAACAAGATAATGGATAAAGTGGTATTTTGTTTGTATATGCTTCGACTTTGAATGAAAAGCCGAATTTTTGGCAAGAAAAATTGCACTCTGACTGTCACTGTGTAGAATGCCCATCTCCTGCTTCTTACCCAATTCATATAAGAAACCATGTAGCCAAGTCATCTCCTTTCCAGCTTCAGTTACTGCAACATACTCAGCTTCTGTAGTAGACAAAGTAACAATCTTCTGTAGATTTGAAGCCCATGATATAGCTGTACCACCTAGAGTAAAAACAAACCTAGTAGTACTCTTTCTACTATCAATATCACCAGCAAAATCAGCATCTACATAACCCTGCAGTTTCAAACTTGCACCTGTGAAGCAAAGACATGTGTCTAATGAACCCTTCAGATATCTTAGAATCCACTTAACTGCTTCTCAATGTTGCTTTCCAGGCTTACTCATGAATCTGCTCACAACTCCCACTGCACGTGCAATGTCTAGCCTTGTACACACCATAGCATACATCAAACTGCCAGTAGCTGAGGCATAGGACACCTTACTCATATGGTCCCTTTCTTCTTATGTCTTTGGTGACTGTTCTTTGCTTAGTTTGAAATGACTCCCCAAGGGTGTGCTCACTGGTTTAGCTTCATTCATGTTGAACCTGCTGAGAACTTTCTTCACATACTCTGACTGTGAAAGCTTCAATGTACCATTAGCCTTGTCTCTAATGATTCTCATACCAATGATTTGCTTTGCAGCTCCCAAATCCTTCATTGCAAACTGTTTAGACAATTGTTTCTTTAGATTATTAATCTTCTCAATGTTAGACCCTACAATAAGCATATCATCCACATACAATAGTAAGATGATGTAAGAATTGTCAAAAGACTTAACATAACAACAGTGATCAACTTCACATCTCTTGAACCCAATTCTATGCATAAAAATGTCAAACTTCTTTTACCACTGTCTAGGAGCTTGTTTAAGGCCATACAAGCTTTTTCTCAATTTACAGACTAGATTCTCTTGTCCCTGAACAGTGAACCCTTCTAGCTGAATCATGTAAAGGTCTTCCTCCAAGTCACCATGAAGGAATGCTGTCTTCACATCTAATTGCTCAAGATGTAAGTTTTCTACAGCCACCATTCCCAATACAAGTCTGATTGTTGACATCTTCACAACTGGAGAAAATATCTCTGTGTAGTCAATGCCCTCCTTCTGCTGGAACCCTTTAACAACTAATCTGGCCTTGTAATGTTTGCTACCATCATGCTCATTCTTTATTCTGTATACCCACTTGTTGTGCAAAGCCTTCTTTCCTACTGGCAATTCAGTCAGTTCCCATGTCTGATTCCCCAACAAGGAATCCATCTCATCCTTCATGGCTAACTCCCACTTGATTGAATTCTCATCTTGCAAGGCTTTATCATAACACTCTGACTCACCACCATCATTCAACATGAGATAATTTAAAACAGGTGAATAACGCTGCGGAGGTCTAATGTTCCTGGAAGATCTGCGAACTTCAGCTATAGGTGTACTTAGATCTACCTATGAATTTACATTCTCCTTATCTTCTTCACCCCTTTTTTGGGCAGTATTTTCAGTCAATTCATCTAAGTTGACAAATTCAGATTTCTTTTGATCTATCTCTGTAACATCTGACACTACAGTTGACATGTCCTTGTACATAACCTGTTCATTAAATATCACATTTCTACTTCTGATGAGTTTCCTGTTTTGTTCATCCCAAAACCTATAGCCAAATTTCTCATCACCATAGCCAATGAAAAAACATATTTTTGACTTTGCATCAAGTTTACTATGAGCATCAGAATCAATATGAACATAAGAAACACAACAAAAAACTTTTAAATGTGAAAACTTCACCTCTTTACCTCTCCAAACCTCCTCAGGAAGTCTGAACTCCATGGGAATCGATGGTCCTCGATTTATCAGGTAAGCTGCAGTGCTAACAGCATCAGCCCAAAAAGTTTTTAGTAGTCTAGCATGCAACTTCATACTTCTAGCACGCTCATTGAGAGTTCTGTTCATGCTCTCAGCCACACCATTCTGTTGTGGTGTCCCAGGAATAGTCTTCTCCATCCTAATTCCCTGTGCAGCACAATACTCACTGAACCCTCCATCTATGTACTCTCCTCCATTATCTGACCTCAAACATTTTACTTTCAAACCTGTTTCTATCTCAACCATGACCTTCCACTTTTTAAAAGTTTCAAATATATCAGATTTATTTTTCAGAAAATAAACCCATACCTTTCTGCTTGAGTCATCAATAAAAGTGATGTAGTACCTTGAACCTCCAAGGGATGCAACCAGAGAAGGCCCCCACAAGTCAGTGTGTACTAGTTCCAATTTTTCAGCCTTCAGTGTCCTGCCAGTTTTCAAGAAGCTTACCTTTTTTTGCTTTCCTAAGATGCAGCTTTCACACATGTCAAAATCAATGGAGTTCAATTATGGTAGTTTTCCTTTTGACAATAGCATCTTCATCCATTTCTCACTCATGTGACCAAGTCTACGGTGCCATAGGCTTGTATCAATACTTGCATCAGCAACTGCAATTGTGTCTCTTGGACATGAGGTCATATACAAAGTACCAGTCTTCTTTCCACGAGCCAATACCCTAGCTCCCTTTGTAACCTTCCAAGTATCACCAACAAATAGTATTGCATGTCCTTCATCATCAAGTTGTCCAACAGAAATCAGATTCTTCCTCAGGTCAGGAATATGTCGAACCTTCTCCAGTAACCAAACAAACCCATTGGGCAACGATATCCGGACATCTCCCATACCCACAACATCCAAGGCTGAACCATCAGCCAAATACACCTTACCAAAATCACTTGTAACATAATTCTGTATGATTTCTTGGTGTGGAGTGGTATGAAATGAAGCTCCTGAATCCAAAAAACCATTATCAAGTGGACTGTCTACTGCAAGAAGTAATGCATCTTGTACCTCTTCTATTACAGCATTAGCAGAATCATCTTCATTATTCTTCTTAGGACTTTTGCATTGGCTTTTAAAGTGAACTATTTTCCCACAGTTCCAGCATTGTACTTTGGCCTGATCTAGATTTACTTCTGTTCCAATTAGAATTTTTGGATTTTGATCTACCCTGGTTTGAATTTCTGTCATTACCTCTACCTCTTGTCTCAAGGTTTAGGGTAGAACTAGATCCTGAGGTTTCACCTGCATCTTTTCGGCGAATCTCCTCAGCCAGAATTAAATCTTGTATATCATTGTACTTGAGTTTTTCCTTTCCTATAGAATTGCTTACTGTCATCCTCATTGTCTCCCAACTATTTGGCAAAGAGGCCAAGACGATCAAAGCACGAATCTCATCATCAAAATCAATTTCTACATACGACAATTGATTTGTGATTGTATTAAATTCATTCAGATGTTGTGCTACTGATGCATTCTCTGCCATCTTCAAATTGAACAATTTCTTCATCAGATGCAGCTTATTGTTTGCGGACAACTTTTCATACATACTGGACAAAGCCTTCATCAGATCTGCTATAGTCTTCTCATTTACAACATTGTATGCAACAGACCTAGACAGAGTTAACCTAATAACTCCTAGAACCTGTTTGTCAAGAAGCGCCCATTCCTCAGCCTTCATACTCTCAGGTTTTGTCCCCAAAAGAGGCAGATGCAATTTCCTCCCATAGAGATAATCTTCAATTTGCATCCTCCAATACTCAAAGTCTGTGCCATCGAACTTTTCTATTCCAGATGTCTTTTCTGCTTCCTCTACCATTGCTCTCACTCAAACCTAACCCTAGGCTCTGATACCAATTGTAGGGAATTAAACCGAATTCCTAACCCGTGAGAAACAAAAAATTAGAGAAAACACACTCTAAAGAAAAAACAATCACACGCACAAGACAGTATTTATGTGGTTCGAAAATTTGCCTACGTCCACGGAGTTGCAGGGATATCACTATTATCAAGGAAGAATATAGAGTACAACCACAACGACTACAATATTTTCTCTCTATTTATAACATGGCAACCACACCACATTAAAAAACCCTAATTACAAAAGGTGGTTCCACAATGGGCTAAATGGGCCCAACAAGCCTCAGTAAATCTCCCATTAAAAAACCATACAATATTATTCGGGTTGGGTCGTCAAACCGGATCAAACAAAACTAGGCTCCACAAAGCCTAACAGGATGGCGGGTAGAAAAACTGAGAAGCAGCTGAACAGAAAAAAAGAAAGAAATGAAGGAAAAGAAGCTGGACACAACTTCACTCAAGGAGCTCAGGTATGGCCATTACAGGTTGCCTTACTTTGGGTTTTCTTTGTTTTCCTTTCTTTTTATTGTTATTCTGAGTATCATCTACTATTGGCTTGGGTATGGATATCATGTCATGCATTTGGTTTTATTTATTTATCTTCGAATTGTTTGGTTTGGGCCATAATGTGTTCATGTTTCATTTTTAATTGGTTTTGTTGAAATTAGCTCGATTCTGTTTTAGTTCTTTATGAAATGCTCGCAACCGTGTTTTGATCCTTATTTAGAATATGTTTTAGCTCACTCACCAACCCAAGCCCATTGGCAAACAATGAAATGTGTCTTGTTTGATTACTCACCCATTATCTGCCTTTCCTCAATTCTTCTTGGGTTTCATTCTCTATGTTTTACATCCGTGTTTTCTTCCCCTTTCCTTTTTAGGTGCCTTGGCTATGGAGGTCATGATAACAAAAATATTTTCGAGAAAGATGGAAACTTTGTGAAGATCGGGTAAAATGGGGCTGCTTATGGTTAGATAGATGCAGAGGTGGTCTTCGTTTATAGGAGTTCTTAGCTTGTGGCATTTTGGGTTAGATGTTTAAGGGTTCACACTATGGAGATGCTTCTCTAGCATTTGCGTTGCTCTCCATAATTGATAAATGCATTTGCAATCTTCGAGCTTTGTACCATGGTTAGAGCATGTAAGGAACTCGACAAAAACTCATCCAAGCTATCACATGTCACCGTAGCTCATCACGGTCTTCATCCTGAAGCCATTCGTTAACACTGGGAAGGTTGTATGCTTAGGAAAAGAAGCTTTATGATGAGGTTAAGGTTGGAGGCAGTACTCGAAAAATTTACAAGAGGAAATGTTCACAATTGAGAAACAAGGATGTGAGAGGAGATGATGAACTTTATGTGGACAAAACCAAAGCAGCAGTGAAGGATTCGTATGCCAGAATCTTGGTTGCAATAAGGAGTGCTGAGTCAATCTTGAAAAGAACTCAAAAACAGAGGGATGAAGAACTATAGCCCCAGATAATGGAGTTGTTAAAAGGCCTAATGCAAACCTGGAAGATAATGTTGGAATCCCATCAAACCCAGAACCAGATTCTGTTTGAAGTGAAGTCTTTGACCTTTGCACCCTAGGCCCCACTCATGGCCACTTTTGGCATGGATCCTAAATACCACATTCCTTTTTTTAATTAATTTTTCATTTTTCTTTTATATATAAAAGTTTAATTTTCCAAATTTCCAATTCTTAAAATTAATTTTCAAAACTCCAACTCTCAATTAATTTTCAAAATTTCAATTTCTTTAAAATTTAATTCCCAAATTTCCTATTCTTAAAATTAATTTTCAAAACTTAACTCTCAATTAATTTTCAAAATTCCAATTTCTTTCAAATTTAATTCCCAATTTTCCAATTCTTAAAAGTAATTTTCAAAACTCCAACTCTCAAATAATTTTCAAAATTCCAATTTCTTTAAAATTTAATTTCCAAAATTCCAATTCTTAAATTTAATTTTCAAAACTCCAACTCTCAAATAATTTTCAAAATTCCAATTTCTTTCAAAATTTAATTTTCAAAACTCCAATTTTCAAATAATTTTCAAAATTCCAATTTCTTTCAAATTTAATTTCCAAAATTCCAATTCTTAAATTTAATTTTCAAAACTCCAACTCTCAAATACTTTTCAAAATTTCAATTTCTTTCAAAAATTAATTTTCAAAACACCAATTTTTAAACTTAATTTTCAAAATTCCAATTCTCAAATAATTTTCAAAAATCCAATTTCTTTCAAATTGAATTTCCAAAACTCCAATTTTTAAATTTAATTTTCAAAACTCCATTTCTCAAATAATTTTCAAAATTCCAATTTCTTTCAAATTTAATTTCCAAAATTCCAATTCTTAAATTTGATTTTCAAATAATTTTTGAGACTTCAATTTTCAAATAAATTTTAAAACTCTAGTTTTCTTTCAAATAATTATAATTTCACTCCAATTGTCAAATTTTTTTAATTCTATCACTTTTCATCCTTCATTAGGGTTTTAAGTCACTAAAAATCCCATGTTTAAATAAAGTTGCTACATTTCCCTTCAGGTAAGCACTTTCATAATTTTTCTTTGATTTTCAAATAATTTTTTTGTTTCTCTTGATTTTAAATAAGCATGAATATGATTTTCATAATTCTAAAACAATGGAATTTATGGGATTAATTCATGCAAAATCAATTGAGCTTTGGTGGGACCCCTACATATGGGTTTTCTCTTTTGTTTATCAACTGCTATGCTTAAATGTATATTGCTTGATCTTTATCTTGCTCTTTGATATGCATGTGATAATTTTATACTTGAGTTAACATTGTTTCATGATAGCGCTTTATTACTTGCTGTCAAGGTACGCTCTCACTCTCACTTTGTTTATTCATTCCTTATTATGGCTTACTTTTGATCTATGATCATTTTGGTATTCAGTGATCTCATAGTTAATTGTCATGTTTGCTTCACCTTATTTAGTAGAGACCCATTTTTAGGGGCTTAGAGGGGTGCTATGGTTTTTACCGTACCTTCCCAATAAATAACCTGACCCCGAACCTAGGTTTGGTTTTTCATAGGTTGTCTTTTCCAAATAAGGAGCCACACTTAGGGTTTTCTTTCTTATTTTGTTTTCCCTTTAAAAAAAAAATAATAAGTGGCGACCCAAATCATTTTCTAAAAAATAAATATTTTCAAATAAAAAGCAAGTTTTGCCATCGAGTGGGAATGCATCATGTGAAAATGCGTGATCCACACCTATTTTCATGTTTTTCGACTTCTCCCATTTTAGTCTGCTAATTCTAGAGTTATATTCAATTTGTTGAGCTTGATTCCACAACCAAACATTTCCCAACAATTGGGAGTAATTTGATTTCTTACTATCAAGTTTTAGTTTGATGGTTGAAATGCATTTACGAGCATTTTTAGCAAGAGTTGAAACAAAAATTCCAAACAACTATATGATGAAGTTCTTTTTTCGAAAGTACCATTTTATGCCTATTTTGTGATATTTGTGTTTGAATTTTATTTTTTGCAATGTATTTGTTTATTTAATTTCTTATTCTATGCCTTCTATTAGGCATTGTTAAGAGGTGGGGTTATATTAGAAGATATTGGCATGCTTTCTTTTGCAACAAATCTCATTAATCTTGGAAACATCTCTTAGAACTTTGTTTGGGGAGATCCACCTTAAGTATTTGTTTGAAAAATCTAGCTCATAAGTCTTTTTCTATTTTTTTCCTTTTTTTTTTCTTTTGGTCTTATTCTTGAATTGAAGGAGAATTTGGCCTGGGTTCCTTGAAGGAGAATCTCAACAAGTTCAAGATGTAAAAAAAGTTAAGAGTCTTCTAGAATTTTTTATTTTTTAATTCGTAAATCAGGCAATAACAAATCAAGAACCATATTGAAACTTGAGTAGGATGGTTTAATTGGCTAAGCAGTCAACCATTCATTTTCTTTAGTAGTTCTCACAACCCAATTAAAAGTTAAAACATTTAAACTAAGGAAATTCAAATTGTGCATTAATGGTTCTATTCAATTATGTTGATTCATGTTTAGGCCCTGGGGAAAATTTGGAAATCAAAATGAGTGGAATTTGAAGTTCTGCCTTTGAGAATTATTGTCTATATCTCTTTAATAGATGTAGCACTCTTAGTGTGGTTACTTTGCAACAAATTTGGTTGACTTTGAAATTTTGAGTTAGTGAGTTTTATTTTCATCGTCTTTCATATTTAATCTCTCTACTACGTACTTTAGCTTTATTTTATTCCTTGTCCTTCATGTAAAATTGTTTAATTTCTAAGATATTTATGAATTTAAATGTTCATAGTATCCAATATAATTCTAATGACGCTGAGAATTTTTGTTTGCTATCAGAGAATTGCAAAAGGAAGGATTCAAATTAAGTGTAAGTATAAAATTTCCTTTGTATTTTACCTATTTCTCATTTGCTTTTCTCACTATGACAATATTTTCAAATGGATATCTTGCAAGGCAACTCTATGGTCCGTAATCAATATTTTCAATTTTAAAGAGAGTTAGGAAGATAGTGATTGATCACTGACAATCCTCAATTAATTGGAGTTATATGAAATGTAGACTTTCACTTAATTGGAGTCTTTGAAAATATATAAGAAAACAAATAATGAAATACATTGGATAGTATCTTTAAAATTGTATCATGAGACATAACTATTAGGGAAGGTTGCTTAATTTAGAACCTTATGAAGAGTTTTATAATTTGATGATGGAAGAGTTGAGTTTTATTTATTTTTAAAGAAAAAAGAAAAATTAAACAAGAATGTATTATAAATTATGCAAAGAAAGGAATAATAAATATCTTAAAATTAAGAAAAATAAATATTATTTCTTAATTGTCTTGAGATATGGTGATAACATCTTTGACAAAGACTTGATAAAAATGTCAAATTATTATTATTATTATTATTATTATTATTATTATTATTATTATTATTTTGGTTGAGAATTGTAGCACGTATGAAAAGTCAAGCCCTTTCCTTTCAAATTAAAATTTCTACATTTCTAATTATTTCAATCATAATTGTATTATCCAATAAAAACTTATTTATATTTTAAGAATGTTTTCTTTTTCCTTTGTGATAGCGAGTACTCTTATGACCTTGAAAAGTTACTAAAAGAAAGGTAAGGTGGTTTGGTAAGCATATTAGGTGGGAATTTTTTTTTTTTTCATACTTTTATCTTAAGCCGTGAGCAAATTGATAAGCTTTGTTTTGATCTAAAACCGGCTTTTGATTGTGGCAAGATTGTCACATATATTTTGAAGTCTTTTAAATAGATCAAGGCCTTTTTTTAACAAGGAGAAATTGCATTTTAAGATAAGTTCATATCTCACATACTATGTTAACACCTAAGATCATATTAAAAATGTTTATTTTTGAAGTCTCTTAAATATTCTTTAAGGATCATGATATATATTTTAAACTATCACATGGAGCAATTGTTCTTTAAGAGAAATTCATACCTCATAAATTATATTTATGTTTGGTTTGTTGTGTGGAAGTGAAATTACACATCCAAGACATTGAAAAGTTAATTTATTAAAAAGGATCTAGAAATCAACCCTATTTTAATTTTCTTCAAAGGATTCATATAACGGTATTTTCCATCATTATTTTAAGTATGGAATCAAGATGGGTTCTATTACTAATCCAAAACCTAATGCAAATTTTGAGTTGTTAAAAGATCTAAGAACCATAATTTTTCTCCTTAAAGGATCCATATAGTTGGTACTTTAATTTGTTAGTTTACATATGGAATTGAAATTAGTTTTAGTACTAATCCAAACTAGTACTAATCCAAGACATTGAATGTACACAATATTCAAAATAACTTTCTTTTAAAAACAAATTATGGAAAATATATAAAAAATACTGTCAATTTTTTTTAAAATTTAAATGTTAATTTTTTTTTTATATTCAAATACTAAAATTTAATGACTTCAATAGAAAAGCTCACGTGCCTTACACATGGACACTTACTAGTATTTTTAAAATGCTGACATTGTACTTTTTGAAACTTTATTTTCTAACAAAATGAAATTGTATTTTGAAACCCTAGTTTCTAATAATTTTTTTAAATGAAAAATAAAAAATAAAGAATGTGAGAGAAAAAAAAAATATTTTGAACAAAAAGTCTTAAAAAATGACTAGAAGTTTGGGTGAAAGGTCATTTTAAACAAAAGCTCCTACTTGGGTAAGGTAATCTCATTGACTTGTATTCATGTGACCAAGGTTTAAAATATTGGTAAATACAAATATATTAGTAATTGGATTTTACAAATATATTGAAAATATCGGTGCATATTTTGACAAAAATATTGATAAGAAAAAAATTATTCGAAATTCATGAAAATATTTGGAAAAACTACAAAAATTGATAAGATAAATAAATTTAAAGTTATTTTTTAAATGTAATTGACATCGGTAAGGTTAAAGAGAAAAATATCGGTAAGTAAGGATATGTCGATATTAATAATTTATTATTTATCTAATGAAATTAATTTTAATTTATAAAATATTAGAACTTCATTATTTATTTTTTATTTTTAATGTTTTATATTAATGAATAAATTTATCTAATGAATAAATTTATATTTTTAATATTTTAAAATAAAAACATTCAAAATTAAAATAAAAGGATAAATATAAAAAAAATTAAAAGTAAAGTGATAGTAATTTTTTAAAATAGGATTAATGACATAAATGATGATACATTTAATATTAAAACTATATTTTATTAAATTCAAATGCATTTAATAATGTAAAATAAATGATGATAGATATATGACTTTTTAATATTTAATTATCATATAAATGATAGTAAAAAAATATTTGTTAAGAAAAATATAATGATGGTTTTTATACATTTATTAATTAATTAAATAAAATTTAAAATAAAATAATTAAAATTTATTTATTTATTTTTTAATAATGAACTTTAAATTTTTTTTTTATCAATAGATATAAACAAATGGAAACCTGGTCCAATGACAACCATGCTTGAACCCAAGCCTTTTTTCCTGGGTTCGAATCCCCTTGCCAGCAAAACAAAATTCGTAGAGATGGACGGGACGCATGGCAACCAACAACGTAAACAAATTTGAAATTTCGCAGAGTGGGCGAGAGGGCCGCATACCGATTTTCAAATGAAAAATCATCGAACTAATTATCAATGGTCGATTTCATATCAACCATCACCGATAAGCAATTTTTTAATCACTGCATGTGACAGGGTGGGTAACAACAACTACTAAAATTTGAAAGTGCGTATGCAATTGTCAAGATTGTCAATGATTCTTGTAATCAATCTCCTTGGTAATTCTTTCCTAATTTAGAGATAATATAGGTGTGAATAGATCAATTAGACACTTATTGTAGGGATTAATTTTAGGTTTCTTGATTGTAATTCCTCTCAATATAATATTGTACATATTCATCATAAAATAAGAATGAAAAATATTCTTTCTTATGTTTTTTAGATGGCACCAAAGCAAGGTGTGAAACCTCTACAATTTTTTTCTCTGAATCAAAATGAAAGATTGTTGTTCCATATTACTATGTTTTTAATGCAAGAATCATTCTTATTGATCAAACCATGAAGTTTAGTCCAGGTTGATGGAAATGCATATTGTTGAAAAGTCATACATTCAAGGTAAGACAAAGTCACCTACAAAGTCAAGAGGTGGCTATTCATATCCATGACTTTAGAAATTATGGAGCGTAATTTATGCGGACCCACCATGCATGACATCTAGAGTGCTCTATCCCTGGTCTTTTATGATGAAAATGATGAATTATAGTCTTCTCCTTGAACCAAAAGACCTTCACCGCTAAACAAAGTGGAAAATCTTTCTCTAAATTTTATAAAGATATTGTTGAAAATTTTCAAGAATTTAACCATTGTGATAAAGTGGTCATAAAGGATGTTGATAACATTGTAGTATTCAAAAAATCCATTGACCGACTAAAGGTACACATATTTCTAGCCAGATTGGATGGTGATTTTGAACAAATCTATAAAAAGATTTTGCTTGAAGAACTTGTTCCAAATTAGGAAGAATGTTATTTTTTTGTTTGTCATGAGGTAGTACATCACAACACTCTAAAAGGCAAGTTTGAAAACCCTAAATTTTTTGCTATGATGGCTATAAATCAATCTATCCAAAATTGGTCTTCCCAAAACTAGTAGGATTAAATGAGGCTCAACCATTAAAAACACAAAAGAAGCCAACAAGTCTACCTACAAATGCACTCATTGCAACTAAATTGCTCATACCAAAAGTCTATGTTTTAAGATTGTGGTGTTTGGAATTTAGCTATGCCAACTTAAGGTAAACACCTAGGAGGAGGGTGGAGTGGTGAATTGGGTGTTGGTTTTTTTTTTTTTTCAAATTTAAATAATTTAACTTAGATGTATGTCATATATAAATAAACAATAATATAACATATAACAATAAATGAAATAATTTCATAAAGTAAATAGAGAAGGGATAGAAAGAATACAAACATAAGATTTTTATAGTGGTTTAGCACAACTTGACTTACATCCACTCTCCTCAAACTCCAACCAAGATGAGGGTTCCACTAATCCAAGGCTTTTAAAGTTAAAGCCTTTAAACTCTTTATACTTGGATTCCCGGTTCCAATGGACCTTTCATAAGCTTAATGCACTCAAAATATTTTCCTAGGTTCAAGAGATGATTAAATGATAGTTTGGAGCTCTTTATATATATATATATAAATGAAGTATAAGAATTAAAAGGTCAAATTAGCTGTTAGGAATAAGCTCTCCAAAATTGGACATCCTCTTAGTTGTTTGTTGTTATGATAGGGCCCTTAAAAGCATGACATCATGGAATAAATTTGGAATTCATTATTCATTTAATGATATTCTAGTTTCATTTTTATCTATCCTTATTCATTGCATTATACTTTATGAGCATTCTCACCTAGCATCTCTTATATATATATATTACATTACATTACTACTTTTTTTGGGAATACAAGAACAAAGAAAAAGAGATGGAATATTCTCAAAAAGGCAACTTGGTGTTATATGAAATGTAGACTTTCACTTAATTGGAGTCTTTGAGAATAAGAAAACAAATAATGAAATACATTGGATAGTATCTTTAAAATTGTATCATGAGACAACTATTAGGGAAGGTTGCTTAATTTAGAACCTTATGAAGAGTTTGATAATTTGATGATGGAAGAGTTGAGTTTTATTTCTTTTTAAAGAAAAAAGAAAAATTAAACAAGAATGTATTATAAATTATGCAAAGAAAGGAATAATAAATATCTTAAAATTAAGAAAAATAAATATTATTTCTTAATTGTCTTGAGATATGGTGATAACATCTTTGACAAAGACCTAATAAAAATGTCAAATTATTATTATTATTATTATTTTGGTTGAGAATTGTAGCGCGTACGAAAAGTCAAGCCCTTTCCTTTCAAATTAAAATTTCTCCTTTCTAATTATTTCAATCATAATTGTATTATCCAATAAAAACTTATTTATATTTTAAGAATGTTTTCTTTTTCCTTTGTGATAGCGGGTGATTCCTATGACCTTTAAAAGGTACCAAAAGAAAGGTAAGGTGGTTTGGTAAGCATATTAGGTGGGAAAAAAAATTCATACTTTTATCTTAAGCCATGAGCAAATTGATAAGAATGATTTCTTTTTCCCTTGTGATAGTGAGTGATTCCTATCCCTAAAAAGGTACTAAAAGAAAGGTAAGGTATTTTGGTAAGCATATTAAGTGGGAAAACAAATTTCATACTTTTATCTTAAGCCATGAGCAAATTGATAAGCTTTGTTTTGATCTACCGACTTTTGATTGTGGCAAGATTGTCACATACATTTTTGAAGTCTTTTAAATAGGTCAAGGCCTTTTTTTTAACAAGGAGCAATTGCATTTTAAAATAAGTTCATACCTCATTTACTATGTTAACACCTAAGATCATATTAAAAATATCTATTTTTGAAGTCTCTTAAATATTCTTTAAGGATCATGATATCTATATATATATATATATATATTTTCAACTATAACATGGAGAATTTGTTCTTTAAGAGAAATTCATGTTCTCATCCAAGACATTGAAAAGTTAATTTGTTAAAAGGATCTAGAAATCAACCCTATTTTAATTTTCCTCAAGATTCATATAATAGTATTTTCCATCATTATTTTAAGGATGGAATCAAGATGGATTCCATTACTAATCCAAAACCTAATGAAAATTTTGAGTTGTTAAAAGATCTAAGAACCATAATTTTTCTCCTAAAGGATCCATATGGTTGGTACTTTAATTTGTTAGTTTACATATGGAATTGAAATTAGTTTTATTACTAATCCAAGACATTGAACGTACACAATATTCAAAATAACTTTCTTTGTTTAAAAAAAAAAATTATGGAAAATATATAAAAAATACTGTCAATTTTTTTTTTTAAATTTAAATGTTAATTTTTTATTTATATTCAAATACTAAAATTTAATGACTTCAATAGAAAAGCTCACGTGCCTTACACATGGACACTTACTAGTATTTTAAAAATGTTGACATCGTACTTTTTGAAACTTTATTTTCTAACAAAATGAAACTGTATTTTGAAACCCTAGTTTCTAATAATTTTTTAAAATAAAAAAATAAAAAATAAAGAATGTGAGAGAAAAATAATATGTTGAACAAAAAGTTTTAAAAAATGACTAGAAGTTTGGGTGAAATGTCATTTTAAACAAAAGCCCCTACTTGGGTAAGGTAATCTCATTGACATGTGTTCATGCGACCAAAGTTTAAAATATTGGTAAATACGGATATATCAGTAATTGGATTTTACAAATATATTGGAAATATTGAAGAACTATCGATGCATATTTTGACAATAATATCGATAAGGCAAAAATTATTCAAAATTTATGAAAATATTTGGAGAAACTCCAAAAATTGATAAAATAAATAAATTTAAAGTTATTTTTTAAATGTAATTGACATAGGTATGGGTAAAGAGAAAAATATCAGTAAGCAAGGATATGTTGATATTAATAATTTATTATTTATCTAATGAAATTAATTTTAATTTATAAAATATTACAAATTCATTATTTTTTTTAATATTTTATATTAATGAATAAATTTATCTAATGAATAAATTTATATTTTTAATATTTTAAAATAAAAACATTCAAAATTAAATAAAATTAAAAGGATAAATATAAAAAATTTAAAAGTGAAGTGATAGTAATTTTTTTAAGTAGATTAATGACATAAATGATGATACATTTAATATTAAAACTATAATTTATTAAATTCATATTCATTTAATAATGTAAAATAAATGATGATACATATATGACTTTTTAATATTTAATTACAATATAAATGATATTAAAAAATATTTGTTAAGAAAATTATAATGATGGTTTTTATACATTTATTAATTAATTAAATAAAATTTAAAATAAATAAATAATTTTTTTTTTTTTAATAATGAACTTTAACAAATTTTTTATCACTAGATATAAACAAATGGAAACCTAGTCTAGTCACAACCAAGCTTGAACCCAAGCCTTTTATCCTAGGTTTGAATCCCCTTGCCAGTAAAACAAATTTCGCGGAGAGGGACGAGACGCGTAGTAGCCAACAACGTAAACAAATTTGAAATTTCGTAGAGCGGGAGGGAGGGTCGTGTCAATCAATTGTTGATTGATTGAAAAAATCGAGAAACTTCCCAAAAAAATCTGCACAATGCCTATATATCGACGATTTCATTGATTTTCCAACGAAAAATCGTCTAACCGATTATTAATGGCCGATTTCGTATCAGCCATTGCCGATAAGCGATTGTTTAATCACTACATGTGACAAGGTGGGTAACAAGAATTGCTCAAATTTGAAAGTGCGTATGCAATTGTTGAGATTGTCAATGATTCTTGTAATCTCCTTGGTAATTTAGAGATAATATAGGTGTACAATAGGTGTGAATAGATCGATTAGGCATTCATTGTAGGGATTAAATTTAGGTTTCTTGATTGTAATTCCTCTCTATATAATATTGTACAGATTCATCATAAAATAAGAATGAAAAATATTCTTTCTTATGTTTTTTAGATGGCACCAAAGCAAGGTGTGAAACCTCTACAATTTTTTTCTCTGAATCAAAATGAAAGAAAAAAATATTGAATCATTTGGGACAAAATCAATTCATGTTGTTGTTCCATATTACTGTGTTTTAATGCAAGAATCATTCTTATTGAATCATACCATGAAGTTTGGTCCAGGTTGATGGAAATGCATATTGTTGAAATGTCATACATTCAAGGTAAGACAAAGTCACCTACAAAGTCAAGAAGTGGCTATTCATATCCATGACTTCAGAAATTATGGAGCATAATTTATGCGGACCCACCATGCATGATATCTAAAGTGCTTTATCCCTGCTCTTTTATGATGGAAATGATGAATTACAAGTTTTCTCCTTGAACCAAAAGACTTTCACCGCTAAACAAAGTGGAAAATCTGTCTCTGAATATTATAAAGAGCTTGTTGAAAATTTCCAAGAATTTAACCATTGTGATAAAGTGGTCATAAAGGATGTTGATAACATTGTAGTATTCAAAAAATCCATTGACTGACTAAGGGTACACATATTTCTAGCCGAATTGGATGGTGATTTTGAACAAATCTATATAAAGATTTTGCATAAAGAACTAGTTCCAGATTTAGAAGAATGTTATTCTTTTGTTCGTCATGAGGTAGTACATCACAACACTTCAAAAGGCATGTTTGAAAACCTTAAAGCTTTTGCTATGGTGGCTAGAAATCAATTATCCAAAATTGGTCTTCCCAAAACTAGTAGGATTAAATGAGGCTCAACCATTAAAACCATAAAAGAAGCCAACAAGTCTACCTACAAATGCACTCATTGCAACTAAATTGCTTATACCAAAAGTCTATGTTTTAAGCTTGTGGTGTTTGGAATTTAGCTATGCCAACTTAAGGTAAACACCTAAGAGGGATGTGGAGTGGTGAATTGGGTGTTGGTCTCTTTTTGGAAATTTAAGTAATTTAACTTAAATGAATGTCAGATATAAATAAACAATAATATAACATATAACAATAAATGAAATAATTGCATAAAGTAGATAGAGAAGGGATATAAATAATACAAACACAAATATAGTGGTTTAGCACAACCTAACTTATATCCACTTTCCTCAAAAAAATCCAACCAAGATGAGAGTTCCACTAATCCAAGACTTAAAGACTTTAAACTCTTTATAGTTGGATTCCCAGTTCCAATGGACTTTCCACAAGCATAATGCATTCAGAATATTTTCCTAGGTTCAAGAAATGATTAAATGATAGTTTGGAGCTCTTCTTTTTTTAAAAATGAAGTATAGAGCTTTTATATAAGAATTAAAAGATCAAACTAGCTGTTAGGAATAAGCTCTCCAAAATTGGACATCCACTTAGTCATTTTTTGTTAGGATAGGGGCCCTTAAAAGCATGACATCATGGAATAAATTTTGAATTCATTATTCATTTAATGATATTGTAGTTTCAATTTTATCTATCCTTATTCCTTGCATTATACTTTATGAGCATTCTCACCTATCATATCTTACTTTGTAGATGACTTGAGTGTATTAAGAGTTGCACAGAAGATCCAAGTCATGAGTTTCTTGCAAGTAAATATTTTGTTCACTCCTAGTTTATGGATTTAGGCAATCCATTTGAGGGTGTAGTGCACTACCTTCTAAATTGAGGAATGAATGGTCTTGACCATTGGGATAAGGTTCCCATGGTGAGTGTAATAGTGTGTATGGTTACACATTGGATAGGACCTATGATGAGTTATGATGTAAGGTTATTGGGAAGTCATAACTTCACCAAGTTGCTACATTGTATTTTCCTTTAACCTTGAGAGAATATTGAGTTTGTGCCAAAGTTAGCAGTGACCTATACCTATAAGCGAGATCCTAAAGTAATCGTAAATTCCCTATGGATTGGGTCACAATTAATGGAAGCTAGTAGCAACAAGTGTTTTCAATAAAAACAATATGATATCTCATGGACTTTGAGATAGTATGTCCTCTTAGATGATCTTAAAGACGTGTCATCATGAAATTTGTGGTGTCATAGTAACCCCTTTAGTGGAATTTAACATATGCTTTTAATGAGTTAGAGTATGTCATTTGATCACATAATAGGATGATCTATAAACTAAGGATGGTAGAGATAATCTTGATAAATTGATTGTTTTCACCTTATTAGATTACGAACACCAGTTCATAAGGAGATTGTATATAATAAATAGTAGGTCATGGACCCAAGCACTTAGTGTCTTGTTGTAATATACGTAGGGTACTGAAGTGCAGTTGACTCTCTATAGTAAGATATTGAGTCAACTTTAGAATTGGATCCTAAAGGATCCAATACTGTCCTATGGGTCTAATGGTCATCGCTCAAGCTCATATACCTTGATGGTATGGTTTATAAGGGTAATTAGATCAGTTCTTGGTTCACTTATGTGCTTAAGGGTGTTTTGATAAATATACAAAGTTGCACAGGAGTTAGTGAACGATGTTTCTAGATTAGGCTAATTGATTAATTTAAGTCTTATTAGGTTAATTAATCAATTAGCAATCTTTTAGGGTTAGATTAAATGACTTAAGACTAAGGTTGGCTAGAGTCACATAAGCCTAGCAAAAAGCCCATAAATACCCCTTTATGGGTTAAGGCTTTTGTTTTTTTGTCACTTTATCCTTTCAATCCAAAGAGAGAATAGTAGCCTCTAACCTAGAGATTTCCAGCATCTTTGTGCTTAAACCTAAGGATGAGTCATTACGTGGAAGACTACTACGCTAATGAGATCATATGCAGATTTGAAGCCTTTCACACTTACAAGAATTGATATAGGAACATCCAGATCTTAGGTATGAGTCTAAAAATCTTTATATATATGGTTTTTATTGCCATGTTTTTCCACTGTGCTTAAATTTAGAGAACCTAGGATAGATTTCGTGCACCCTAATAATCCAATGCCTAAGAACAAAGAATTTAAAGTTCCTAAAATCCACTTACTAGTAGTTGGAGCACTTAATGAGTTGTAAAGAGTCATTAGGGGCTAAAAGAAGGATGTGGTCGTATAGTTGGTCATCCACATTGTCAAGTAGTCATCTAAGTGGACGTTCATATGGCTTCTTATAGCCAAAAATCACTTCTCGGTGTAAGTTGTCATCTAGGTGGATGTCCACTTTGCTTCTAGTGACAAAAAACCTAAAAATAAAGCAATTGGATGTCCACTTGTGCTTATGTTTGCATAAAAGTGGCTATAACATCTTCGTTTTAGCTTCAATTTGTGCATCATTTGAACATTGGATTCATGACTTCCTAAACTTCAAATTGATATATGGCTTACTCTTACATAACTTAGGAAAGTCCTTCGAAATTGGCCTCAAAGTGAAAGTACATGCATTTACTAAGTTTTGAAATCCAATTTCATGTTGAACTTCAAGCTATGGCTTCATATGTCTTTTATCTTGTTTACTAGACTTTGTATCTCTTTCCATAATTTTCTTTTCTTATTTTTTGTGCTATGCTCTACTCTATTTGCATTTGTTACATATGTGAAACAAAGGCTAATTTAATTTAGGTAAAACACCTAGGAGGATGAATTAGGTTTAAAAGTTTTTTTGAAAAGCTCCTTAAATTAAGCAAGTAAAATAACAATAAATGCAAAGAAATAGAGTTTAAAGATATGCAAACACTATTTATGGTGGTTCAACAAATCCCACCTTTGTTCACTTCCCCTTAGCATCCTTCTGAGTAAGGGTTCCACTAATATGAAGCTTCAACAAAGCTTCTAAGCTCTTACAATTGAATTCACTGGCTCCAATGAGTGTTACAAGCAACTCTTCAAGTTTACCCTCAACTTGAAGCTTAAATACTCAACCTTACTTTAAAGTGGAAGTTTAAGATCACTCAATCCTAGCACAATTAATGAGCAAATAAAGAGAAGTTAAGATGAACACAAGGGTGCACTAAGAATGATTTGCTAGTGTGAGTTTAATGTACCAAAGAAGACAATGAGGGCTTTGAATGAGAGAAATAGGTAGATAAGAAATTTAATACAAGTAATCTCTTGTCAATAAATGAATAAGAGCCCTTTATTTATAGGTTTCCAACCTCAAACACCAAAAAGTGCACAAACTGGTCTTTCTTGATCGAGCTCTGATAAACCGATTGACTAGTCATTGCGTAATTGATGCATGGTAAGTGGCCACTAAGGTTCAACCAAACCTCGACTTAGAAGGGGTTACCATTGATTGAGAAAGGGTTTCCATCAGTTGGAAGAGCAACCCTTCTAGAAGAGAAAAAAGTTTTTACACCCCTTTGACATATCTTAACCAAGAAAGGATAACTAGTTTGATTAGTTCCCAATTAGTTTAGCCAGTTTAGTCCTATCCTTAACCAATTGGACTTTTTAGCTCTAAAATCATTTTTTTTTTCACTTTAATTTTCTTCTAACACTTAGGCAAGGTCTTTAAGTATCTTAGTATGTTAAGTTTAAATCATTTTTGCCTAAGGTTTTTGAAACATATTCCTAAGTTTGAATAAAATTAGACTTTGAAGCTTAACTCAAGTAAATAAATAATGTATGAATAAACTAAAATTCCTAGGTGTATCCAAGTATTCACCTTACAATGAGTTCCTAAGCTTCAATGGTCTTCATGCTCACATCATCTTGCACTTCTCGAATCCTTTGATGATTGACTTGATTTCCCTTTTGAATTTTTTGATTAATAATTGAAACTTATCTTTGTTTTAACTCATTAGCGTACTAACTATGATTTGTTATAATCAAAACTTACTTAGGAGAACCCTTGGGCTAATTGTTAGGAAATGGTGAATTGCACCATTCCCAAGCCTAGATTGATAGGGTGCATGAAAAACTTATCCTAGGTTTCTCTAGATCTAGACATAGTAGAAAACTTGGCTTAAAAAACCAATATAGTAATCATAAATCAAGGGAAAGTGTCATACCTATGATTTGGATGTTCCCAGATTGAATCATGTCGGTGTAAAAAACTCTAAAGCCATAACAAATCTCATAAATGTCATGATCTTCCACCCGATGACCCATCTTTAAGTCTAGGTACTAAGATGGTGGAGATCTTAAGGCTGGAAGTTAATATCCTCTCTTTGGACTATAGGGAAAGAATGATAAGATTGAACTTCTTTAGAAACCTTAATCCCTAGAGGAATATTTATAGGTTTTTTACTAAACTTACGTGACTTGAGTCCACCATGGGCTTGGGTCACTTAATCTAGCCCAAAATGGTACTTGTTGATTAATTAACTTTATAAGGCTCTAATTAATCGATTAGCTTGGCCCAGGGATACCTCACTTACCCCTATGCAACCTTACATAATTATCATAATTTCGTTATGCACATAAGTGAACTAAAAACTCATTTAACCCTCATAAACTATGTCATCAAGGAATATAAGCTCGAAAGGGGTCCACTAGGACCCATAAGATAATACTAGCTCTTTCATAATCCAATTATGAAGTTAACTCAACATCCCATTATAGAGAATCAATTGTACTTCTGTACCCTATGTATATTACAATGAGACACCAAATGTTTGGGTCTATGACCTGTTATCCACTATATATAGTCTCCTCATGAATTGGTTATCCATAGTCTAACAAGGAGAAAACTATCAGTCTTTCGAGACTACCTTTATAATCCTTGATTTATAGATCCTCCCATTATGTGATCAAATGACATACTCTACCTCACTAAGAGCATATGTTGAATTCCACTAAAGGAATTGTTGTGAGCCCACAGATTTTATGATCACATGTTCTTAGGATCACCCTAGGGAAAATATTGTCTCAAAATCCATGAGATATCAAGGTGCCTCTATTGAGAATGCCTATTGCTGCCAGCTTCTATCAATAGTGACCTAATCCATAGAGAATATATGATCATCTTACAATCTAACCCATAGGTCAAAGTTATTGATAAATTCTACATAAACTCAATATTCTCTCAAGGTTAAGAGACTACACAATATAGCAATTTTATGAAGTCATGACTACTTGATAGCCTTATGCCATGACTCACCATAGGTCTTATTTAATGTGTAACCATAAACGTTAGTGTACGCACCATGGGAACCCCATCCTGATAGCCAAGACTAGTTATCCCTTAAATTAGGAGGTAGTGCACTACAACCTCAAATGGATTGTTTAAGTCTATGAACAAATCATCTACTTACAAGTTATCCATGACTTAGATCTTTTGTACAACTCCTAATGTACCAAAGTCATGCACAATGTAAGAGATGCTAGGTCAGAATGCTCATAAAGTATAATGTAAGGAATAAGGATGGATAAAAGTAAATCTGGAATATCATTACATGAACAATAATCTTCTAATCCATTACATTATGTCATGTTTTTAAGGGCTCTATCTTAACAGTCACTACCAAAAAATTAAGTATTGTCAACCCACTCAAATTTACTTTTGCAATTGATTTAAGTTATCACAAATTTCTAACACACCTATTCTGTCGCAAATTAAATTGTTCATCGCCTATATATAACTATTTACCGACAATAATTGCAACAACAAATACCTGTTGGCAAAAATATTATTGCAATGGATTTAAACCATTGCAAATGCTCAACCAATATACTTTGTCACAAATGCAATTTACTTGTAAAAAACAAAATTCTATAAAAATTACTACTCACTAAAAAAGTATTATTATACTGGATAATAATATCACACATAAATTGTCCAAAAAGTAATTGTTGTCTTATGAATATGAAATATTTTCACCATAATTGTATGATAAATATGATCTAGTCAATGACAAAACAATTTTATGATTATTTTTTTAGTTTCATATAATATTTATAAAGAATACGTTTTTTAACTATAATAGTTTTAACATTTTAATATTTTTTAACTACTTTTTTATTGTCCATTTTAGAAATAAATTAATGAAATATTGTTGATATATATATATACACACACACACACACACATCAAGTGTGAATGATGAAAATATTGATTCTTATGGATATATCGGAAAATATTGGTGGACATTTTGACACAAAATATCATCTCATACATACACACACACACACACACACACACACACATATATATATCAAGGATGAAGGATGAAAATATTGGTTCTTATGGATATAATAGAAAATATCTGTGGATATTTTGATACAAAATATCCGTGAGATGAAAATTGATCAAAACTTATAAAAAAATATTGAGAAAAAAATCTAAATAAATGACATAAAAAGTAATAATAGAAAATTTGAGGTTTTTTTTATTAAAGAAATTGGTATAGGTATGATATAATTTGTGATCCAATAATAATATTTAAAATTTAAAAATGCATTTTATAGAGACTCACCTAATTTGAATATATTCAACAACATAAAAAAATGATAATACATGTATAAGTATTTCTTATTTTAAAATGATGATAATTTTATTTATAATTTATATTTATTTTATATTTAATAATTATACAAAGTACCCAATAAATTAAAATTAATTAATTTATAATATACATATACATACATATATATATATATACATCTATACATACATACATATATATATATATATACATACATACATATATATATATATATATATATATATATATATATATATATATATATATATATATATATAAATTCATGCAGGTATAATTTATAATATGTATTTATATATAGATAATATTTATAATATAAATGCATAAGTATTCAATATTTAGCAAAGAGTGTTGTGGTTAGCCAGCACTAGCCAACAACCAAGTCAATAATCCAAAACTAGCAAGAAGTATACCAAGGCGTTCTATGTGAATGTACTCTATATGAATGTTATGAAATCGAGATTTCTTTTATTATTTACATTTCCCAACCAACTTAATATGTTGGTAATAGCAATGGTCCAAATCCATTGAATAGTCTATCACTAAATATTTTTTATTGGCGATGAAAAATTCATATCAATAGACTTTTCCTAACACACCTTTCCTCAACTACCATGCGTCGGGATTATCAGTTGGTAAATATTTATTCTGGTAGTGTATATCAGTCAGAAAAAGTAAAATTTCTTGTAGTGACTAACAACTTCTTTTTCTCCTCTTAAACCTTCATTCTTCATGAATTCCTTTTTTGTCCCATGTATATTCTTTTTTATGGTTCCAAAGAGATTTTCTTAATTATCACACTTAAATATAACTATTAAACCCAAACTTTATTTTGTTATCATCAAAATACAAGACTAACCAATCCTTGGTTTCACATGTGGAACATTCAAGATGGTGGGATCATAGTCATGTAGTTGTAGAAACAAAAATAGGGGATGAAGTTGCTAAAAAGGTCTGAACATTAAAAGCAACTACAAACAATGGTGGCAAACATGTCCATAGTTATTTCTAATAGTGTATGGATAATTGATTCTAGTGCTATAGATCATATAACATTTGATTTCTAGATAGGTTTCATCTATTAAACAATCCTCAAAAATTTGTTTCTATGGCCAATGGTACTTCAACCCCAGTTATTGAGAAAAGAATCTTGAGTGATACTTCGAACTTAGATTTTGTTTTAATTTTTCCATTTTTGAATTATAACTTTTTTTCAATTTCCTAAATAGCCATCACCTTATCTTTTGTTCTAATTTTTTTACCTAAATTTTTTTGTACTTTAGGGCATCCAAATAACATAGATGATTGGTTATGATATTAGGTGAGGAAAGTTGTATTACTTGGACTTGATGTCAAAGAGTTCCAACAAGCTACATCAAGCTTTGATAATGGATGGCTTTGAGGGAGAGAAGAAGAGATCTAATATCTAGTTATGGCATCGACATTTAGGGCATGTTTCCTTTGATTATCTAAAGAAATTATTTTCTAGTTTATTTGCAAAATGTGATGTTTGTGAACTAGAAAAGAGTCATCATGCTTCATTTTCGTTAATTTTGAATAAATTTATAATCCTTTTATGATTATACTTTTTTATGTTTGGGGTTCATCCAAAGTCCCTACTTTAGGTGGATCATGATGGTTAGTTGCTTTTATTAATAATTGTACTAGGATGACATGGTTGTACTTAATGAAGTCTAAAAGTGAAGTAAACTTATTATTGCAAAAATTTTCAAGTTCTTCATAGTCACGATGGTGGAGAATATCAAAGTTCTAAACTTAAACTATATTTGAAAGCACATTAAGCTATTCATCAAACTACTTGTTCCAATACACCCATTAGAATAAGGTCATCGAATGTAAAAATTGACACTTGTTAGAGGTTATTCGTGCTTCATTTATAAAAGCTTATATGTCATTAGCCTATAGGGAGAAACACTTTGACATCATATTTAATCAATCAAATACCCTTCAGCTCTATAAGCTTCTAGACACCATTCCAAGCTCTCACTAAAGTAGTTGTTGCCCCAACCATCTTGTTTCTTTAACTTGGTCTCCTGTTGAATGAGCATATTATGCAATTCATGCACATTCCACTTATTCTTCATAGTATTGTAGCCCATTTGGTATGGGGTATATTGAGAAGGTAAGGAGTTTATAATGAATTGCACAAAGAAATTTTCATTCACTTCCTTCCCATGGATTTCAGATTTGTTACTATATTCGTCATCTTGATGACATGCTCATTGATGGTACATAAACCATCAAACTTCATGGCGATTAATGTACCCATTAAAGTCCTAGTTGATGACTTATTAGTAGAGTCCGACTAGGACCATTCTTCCAAAAATTTCATATAATGCTTTTCATTTCTAGTCTTGGGAATTGTGGACTTAATATTGTTTGCTACTATCATACGTATAAACATCAAACTCAATCTATTTAATCTTTCTTAAGCCTTATGGTAAGACCTTTGTTCTATGCTGCTTGAATTAGTACTAGTAGCAGACTTATCAGTTAAGAGTGCCAAATCAAGATCCAGAACACCTAGGTGAAACTGGACTTGTTCACACCACTCAAAGAAATTAAGTCCATTATACTTCAAAACAAACAAAGCTTGCAAATGAAGAGAAACTAGAGCAGATACTGCAAATACATAGAATGCTCATATATTAATGTTTTGAGTCATAAATTTAAACACGTAATGCAAATTCAAGTTGTATAATATCAATAAGCATAAATAGTAATACAATTATTGTAATAATAATAATAATAATAATAATAATAATAATAATAATATATATTCAATTGTTATGCTTATTTACAAACTAAATTCGGTAAGTTATTTACATAATTTCTAATATATATATATATATATACACACATCACTCAAAACTTCATGTGTTTGTTATGTGCCTATCACATTAAAAATGACACTACAATAAAATAAAACAAAACTTGATGACAAAAGGAAAACTCATTCACATGATATATTGATTATATATTAATCAATTCTCTTGAGGATTTTATCAATAAATATGCATAAGGAAAAAAAAAAAGAGGATCCAAAACAAACTTCAAAAACGATAAATAATAATACACAAAAGAAATCATGTCAACAATAATTATTGACTAGTCAATTATTCGAAAGGTAAAACACACAACCAATTCCCAAAGGTACGTCAACACAATTGCAGTGGAAAATATCAGCAAATTTAATTCTCTCGTTAAAAGATTTGATATCATAAGAGAGAAACATAAAATAAGCTTTAGAGAAAAATCACAAGTTCGTAAAGCATGTGCTTTGATACCAGATGTTAGGGTTTCTTTAATTTATGCAGAACAATTATGCATAACCCTAATTCCCAAATCTTAAAACTTTGTGATTTTTCATAGATAAAATAAATAATCAAGAAAACATACCTTGATCCATGAGATTCATATCGAAGATAAATTATTTGCAAAAAAGAACAAAGTACAGAAAACTTTGTTTCTCTCCCTTGACCCCTTTAGTTTGATGTATGTTTCTTAATTGAGAGAAAATTATATATATATATTGGGTAGAGAGATGACCAAATCTAAATAGGGTCTCCTTTCATGTTCCATAAACATGAATGGTTATTTAAAAAACATATCTTCAACTAATCAAAATGATTTTGACACTTGATATTATTAATCATAATTATCTTTTAAATTAAATAAAAGATAATTAATAATAAAATAAGCCACGTGGGGCGCATTAAAAAAAATTAACAAGTAAATCTAAGTGTTAGTAAAACACATTGAGAATTTCAAAGACCAATTTGAACCTTCAAATCCAAGTGTACAAAGACTTAAAAGGCTTCAATTAAGGAGCTCTTAGATTAGTAAAACATCCTCTAGACTTCAGAAAAAGTTAGAAAGAGTAGACACAGGTGATTTCCAAGCCATTATGAATCTCTTTTTGCACTCTCTTTGTGTCATCTTTCCCCTTAGTCATGGTTAAATTGTTGCACTGCATTCATATGAAGCTTTAAATTCACCGTATAACCCAACATTGCGTCCAAATTGACAGGCACCCACCCAAATTCATCCCCCATTCTACTCCCGCTTTTCATATGTATTACTAGGTTAAGTTAGTTAGACTCCACATGATTGAGTTAATTAATATCATAATTTACAAGACCAAATTGTTCCAAAGTCCATTTCCAGTTATTAAAAAGTAAATGTATCTATGTAACTAATGGACAAATTTGGTTTATTTACATATTTTAAAAAAAAAATTTATACTTGCTTTTATAATTTCTTTTAAATAAAATATTATTATTGGAGTTAGGTTTGGTTGCCTAAATGGGCTGATCTGACCCGATGCAATAAATGAGAGAAAGAAGGGAAGCAGTTTCTAGGAGTTTTAAAACTACCCAAAAACTGGCATTATTAAAATAAAAATAAAAAGGTTTTTTTTTTTTTTTTTTCACTCTCTATGTGAGAATTCTCTCCCTGGAAAACCATAGAGAGAAAGAATATGTTTTCTCACATCTATCTGAAAAAAGAAAAATGAATACGTTTTCTTTCTTCCATGAAAACAAATAAAAGAATACAATTTTTCTTTCTATAGAAACAAAAGTCCTTTTCTTTTGAAAGTTTCATGTTTTTCTCCATGAAAACGAAGGTCAAGTCTCTTATGCTATGAGAAAAGAATGGTTCTCGTATTCGTAATTTCATTCATGACTTAAAGTGAGAAAATTGGTTAGTGAAACAACCAATCAAAATTCTTGGGCATTTCAAAAGGTAACCAGAAGCCTTATTTTTCATTATTGGTATCAGAGCCTTATTAGGTTGTTTTCTGGCTTTTAGTCTTTTTGTGTTTTTTTTTTTCCTCTCTGTTTCATAAGAAGAGAAACATTTTTTTTGAAAAATAAATAATTTGAAAGAAATGTTTTCTGGTTGTGGTTCCAAAAAAACATAATTCCTGATTGTTTTTTTAGAAAAAAAAGATAAATATGATTTTGGATATTGTTCCAGATAATAATAATAATAATAATAATATTTTTTTGGAATATTTTTTTGAAAAAGTAATAATAATACAAAAAAGTTAGATATGTTTTAATATACTTATTAACATCAAAGTAGAATTACTCTTGTTGGTTAGAACCTCCCTTGACCATAAGAATAAGAGTCTTCTACTCTACCAACTAGGCTAGATGGGTTTTTTTTTTTCATAAGAAGATTGTGGTTATTGAAAACAACATCTAGAGTTATAGAAGACATTATGAATAATCCTAATATTGTTGATCCTTTTAGCTTCAAAAGAGAAGATCAGTTGTTTTTTTTTACATGTTACTTTTTTAAGCTTTGTACATGAAATGTAAATATCTTATATGCAAGATATGACATGAATATTTATCGTTTGATAAATGAGTATGTATTTTACTTACATGCATGTCTTTGGTTCTTTTGTATATGTTATTGATACATGCCAGTTGTATAATATTATTTTTATGGAGTAGGAGGTTTTAGGTTAAAAAGAAATTTAAGTAATTTCTTGCCTAAAATTAAAAATACTTGCATAGATTATTTCTAATTTGTAATAATTAAAATTGTATATAAGAGTTGATTGGGAACATAGTGAACTTTCATTTCTATTGCAATTTAAGGTTATTACATATTAGAATATGACTAGAGCAAGTAAAAATATCAATATCCATAGAAGTACCAATTAATAAGATTGTGCAATATCTCTAAGTAGTTGAATATGTTGACTACAACAAGTAACATCATAGTAGAACTAAACAAGGGTAAGAAATTGAATAATAAAAACTACGAGATTAGGCATCGCAAAGTTCAATATATCCTTGTAAAGAAAAAGGCCTTGAAACACTAAATCATGTCATATAAGAACTTAAATAAGGAAACTCTACTCAATATAGAAAAGATTGGGAGGTTTATATGGCTTGGAAAAAAAAAAGTTTTTTAGCTTGCATTACATTGTTAAATTATATGCAAGATGATCTCTTGATTGAGTATGAGGTTTATTAAACTGCTTATGAAATATGGCAAGCTTTAAAGGAAAAGTATGGTGGACTTTTAGCTAATGAAATTTGTAAATTACAAGATTTTATTGAACCATACAAATGAAACAACATCTTAGGGAGATGAAAAAGAATGAAGAGGTCTTAAGACATCCGGGCATGTTTTCACTGATGAGCAGCAAGTTAAGACGGTCATCAAATCTCTACCAAAAAGTTGGGAACATATGAAGGTGAATATGACACATAATGAGAGTGTCAAGACCTTTAATAGTATAGTTTGCCATCTTGAATTGGAAGTCAAGTGACTTATGGTTGCTAATGAACAAGCTTATGTAGCGTAATCCAGTTCTAGCAAAACTTCTGACTTTAAGTGTAATAAAAAATCTTTAAGAAGAATAAGAGATTTCATGATGTTTCAAAGAAAGGAAATATTAAGACACGTAAGAAGTTTAAGTGTGCTAAGAAAGATAAGAGCAAGTTGAAATGTTATAATTATGGCAATAAAGGTCACTTTACTCATGAGTGTACTAAGGCAAAGTAGACTTAGACCCTACTAACCATGTAGTTAGAGACCAAGGAGAATATGTAGAGTTTTGGTGAATTAGTTACAGTACAAGACGGATTTATGTAGGAAACAACTTCAAAGTTGAGGTTAAGTGTATTGGAACTTGCAAATTGGAATTGCATAAACGTCGTACCCTATTCCTACATGACGTTCTTTATGCTTCGTGAGAAAATAAAGGCTAATCTTTAAAAGAGAAAACATCCAAGAGAAGGGGTGAATTGGGATTCAAACAATTCTTTTCAAACACAACAAGTTTAAACACAAGATGAGCAAATAAAAAGAGATAGAGTTAGAGAAATCAAACTCAGATTTTATAGTGGTTCAACACTTCCTTACCTACGACCACTCTCCTCAAGCTCCTAACTGAGTAAGGATTCCACTAACTTAAAGTATCAACTAAGTTTCTAATTGTTTTTTCACTTGGATTCCAACTCCAATGGGCTCTTACACAATCTCTTCAAGTTTCAACTCACTTGAAGGCTTTAACACTCAATTAACAAGAATGAATCTCTCAACCTAGCTCAACAATAGCTCAAATAAAACTTAAGGCTAGGATGAATCACAAAGGTGCATTAAAGGATATGCAAATGAAGATTTAACGCACCAAGAAAGGAATGAGAGGTTTTAAGGTAAGAACAAGTGGGTAGACAAATAAATGCAGGTGTTCTCTTACTCATAAATGAAGTAGAGCTCTCTATTTATAGGTTTCTAACCTTAGGAGCTAAGAAAACCAAAAAATAGCCTCAACAGATCAAGCTAGGGTCGACTAGTTCCCTAGCCATTGGAGCATTTAATGCTTGGCAGATGATCGTTACCTTCGACCGTTCCCTAGCCGAAATCGATCGGGAAAGCAAATACCTCGATTGGGAAGGAAATGCTACTGGAAGAAAGAGAGAGAGAGAGAGAATGTGTGTGTTTTTTACTCCTCTCGACCGAACCTCGATCGGGAAGAGGGAACTGCTCAATTGGTTGGCCAGTGCCTCGACCGGTTCACCATTTTTGACCTTAAAACCTATCTTTTCCTGTTATTTTCTCTTCTACACTTAGGCAAGGTCTTTAGGTAAATTAATATGCCAATTTTGAAGTGATTTTCCTAAGGTTCATTTGATAAAACTCGGGTTTTGATGGAACTGTAACTTTAAAGAATAAACCAAGTTTTTCAAAGATGCATGAAATGATATGTAAATCCTAAGTGCACCCATGCATTCACCTTACATATGTTTCCTATTATAAAAGGTCTTCCAAAGGTCTTGATCTTGCATCCATTAGGTCATTTGATGAATTTCCAAATTAAAACCTGAAATTCTTTATAATTCAAACCAATTAGTAACTTAACCATGGTTTGTTATCATCAAAACCTTATTAGGAAAACTCTTAGGCTAACAATCTCCTCCTTTTTTATGATGACAAACCTTGGTTATCTTAGAGAAGAAAAATCCCCCCTTCAAACCAATCATGGGTCAACAATCAAAATTCATGAAGTTAAAACCAAGATAATCAAGTCATGCTAGAAAGAATTTGCAATAAGAAACAATGTAAGTGATGAAACATATAGGCATATCGTATATAAGTCAAATGTATCATAATCCAATATGTACGATCCAAGTGATGATATGACAATGTAAGAACAATGATGATATGCATGTAAGTCTCCAATATCCTAAAATATCTTCCCCTTTTGACAACATAAAAAATGAACAAAGAGGGTTTCTACGAAATCAAGGCTGAGGAGGTGGAGATGGAAGCATAGAGTGCAGGTAAGCCATCATCTTCTCATGCTGACTCTCCAGGCGACCCTTAATGCACTCAATCCTTTATTGAAGATGCTTAAACTATGAAAAGAATCCAGCCTGATGTCGATCCATGCGATCCTCAAGACGCTCAAACTTGTGCTGGAGATGCTCAAACTGTGAAGTGAAGTTAGCCTGATACTGATCCATGCAATCCTCGATAGAGTAGAACCGTGTATCACTAACTACAGCAAGCTATTCTATGCGAGTGCCTAGAGTGCTAATCTAAGCAAATAAATCCATCCAAGAAGCATAGTCAGGAGCAAAAGGTGCCTAATGAGGTGGTATCTCAGTGTGAGGAAGCTCAGTGAATGTCGGATGAGTAGATGGACCCACTATATAAGTCAGCTCAGACATCATCGAATCAGAAAATGAAGCCTTAAACTGAACACCCATTGACTGAAGTGGAGAAATGTCAAGCTCGGGCTCTATCTGCTGAAAGCCACTTTAAGAGTCTACTCTACCCTCCATCTCTCATATCTCGACCTCCTCCTCAATTCCAGGATGTACCTGTCCCTGTCCCCAAGCCTGAGCAAGTGCTCTCTCTACTTTCCTTACCCAAGAACCATTTAGGCCCTTCTCAAATTTCATCCACCCCATGGACTGATCATCATACGTATCATAAGCATTGGGGGCCTCAAAGTCTATCTATCTACTCAAGTCAACATCGACATCCTTGAACACTTTGGTGAGGAAGCTGCCATAAGGAAATACGCTCGCAACATGAGATCATGTACATCATCATCAAGTACCCCAAGTGGATCCCTCTCCCAGTCAGAATGGAGTCAATAAGGAATGCCTCATAGTAAGAGACCTCATCTCGATGTCCGCCTTATGGTAGAAAGACAGAGCATATCATATGGTGTAGCACCCTATTGATGATAGTCAAGCTGTGGGACGAGGGTTTGCCCATTCCCTAGGCATCTGGAAAGCCACAAATCCTCTGAATGGTCTCTCTAGGCTCAAATCCTAGTACAGTGGGCCAAATATTGGACTTGTACACTCTGAGTCCAACCGGATCAATATCGAAAATGCGATAGATGCTCTCTAGGTCCAAACAGATCTCAACTCCAACAGTAGAAATGATAGGGCCACCCATGCCATAATTCACCCTCGAATGAAAAGCTCGCACCAAGGTTGGGAATATCGGCTCTGAAATAGTCACCACGAGCACCCAACCCATCCTAGTGAAAATGCCCTTGAATATGAAATGCTGAAATTGGGAAAAATTAATATTTCTTCCCAAAACTGCTCATCTCTAAGCAAAGTGTTGCTTGTACCGCTAGTAGTCCTCTATAGAACTGAATAGGGCAGTGTCAAACCTCGCCTTTCGGCGTGCCTCCGGTTGAGACAACTCAACTGGGAGCTTGCCCTATGCCATAGAGGTAGTCAACTCTCGTCTAGGAGCCATATGGAGGAAGAAGCAAGTGAGTAGTGGATGGTAAAGAAAGAGACACTCACAACTAAAACCTTAGGCGTACAGAAATGGAGAGGAACTGAAACTGAGACTGACTGTGATACACGTGAGAAAGAGAATGCAATCCAAATCTACAACCTTAGCCTCCACTCTTCCAAAAATCTAATCCAAAAGGCCTTAATCAATCCAAAACGTACTCAAATTAGTCTTTAGAAGCCAAAATCAGAGACACCCTAAAGAAATTGAGGAGAACGGTGTAAAAACTGAAGCGCCAGAGTCACTTAAAAACCTCAATCCCAACGAGCCTAGTCAACGTGGTAAATACGGTCAACGATTTGACTTTTTAATTTTTTTGCGCATTTTCTCGTTTTGTGATCCCCCCCCCCCCCCCCCCCCCCCCTTTTAGTTGAAATCCCTAATTTTTTATACCCAATGCCAAAAGAATTTTGATTTTTGGTCGAAATTTGACCATTATCTAAGTATATGTCTATATGATACATATGACATGAAATTCATACAATCAAAATGTATATTCATCAAGAATTCATTAAGCAATCATTAGATCATAAATAAATCACCCCTAGTTGTCTTCGAATATCAATAAATTGTTCTTCAGTTAGAGGTTTTGTAAAGATATTGGCAAGTTGATCTCTTGTGCTTACAAATTCAAGTGTTATGTCACCATTTTGTGCATGATCTTTAAGAAAATAATGTCTAATCTCTATATGCTTAGTCCTAGAGTGTTGCACGAGATTTTTTTATATATTTATGACACTAGTATTATCACATTTAATAGAACATTCTCAAAAGATAAATCAAAATCACTAAGTGTTTGTTTCATCCAAAGGATTTGTGCACAACATAAACTGATTGTTATGTATTTGGCTCCCGTCATTGACAAAGCTATCGAATTTTGCTTCTTACTATGCCATGAGACAAGTGAGTGTCTTAATAAATGACAAGTGCCACTAGTGTTTTTTCTTTCAACCCTACAATTGGCAAAACTGGCATCCGAAAAACCAATTAATTCAAAGTTATCACTCTTAGGATACCATAAGCCTATGTCCATTGTCTCTTTCAAATATTTGAGGATTCTTTTTTTGGCACTTAAGTGAGATTCTTGAGGACAAGATTGAAATCTACCACACAAGCATACACTATACATAATGTCGGGTCTACTAGCGATCAAATATAGTAAAGAACATATCATGCCTCTATACATAGTAGAGTTAATGGATTTACCTTTCTCATCCTTTTCAAGCTTGATGAATGAGCTCATTGGAGTCTTCATTGTTTTGGATTCCTCCATGTTGAATCTCTTGAGAAGATCTCTTATATACTTTGCTTGATTGATGAAGGTTCCTTCCTTTAGTCTCTTGACTTGAAGTCCAAGAAAGAAGTTGAGTTCTCCCATCATGCTCATTTCAAACTCACTATGCATGCACTTATAAAATTCTTAACAAAGAGAGACATTAGTAGCACCAAAAATGATATCATCAACATATATTTGAACTAAGAGCATATCCTTTTATTTTATTTTTATGAAAAGAGTTGTGTCAATTTTTTCCATTTTAAAACATTTTTTCAAAAGAAATTTACTCAATCTTTCATACCATGTTGTAGGTGCTTGTTTCAGATCATAAAGTTCCTTTTTAAGTTTAAAAACATGGTTAGGAAAGTTGAAACTTTGAAAACTGGATGGTTGTTCAACATTTACTTCTTCATTTAAAAACCATTTAGAAAACATTTTTCACATCCATTTGATATAAAACAAAGTCTTTAAAACATGCAAAGGCAAGTAGCATTCTAATGGCTTCTAACCCAACTATGGGGCAAAGGTTTCTTCATAATCTATCCCTTCTTCTTGATTAAAACCTTGGGCTAAAAATCTTGCTTTATGTCTAACAATTATGACATTTTCATCCATTTTATTTCTAAAGATCCATCTAGTTCCAATAACACTTTGATTTGAAGGTCTTGGTACTAATTCTCATACTTCACTTCTTTCAAATTGATTTAACTCTTCCTGCATAACAATCATCCAATTTTCATCATCTAAAGCATCATTTATATTTTTAGGTTCAATTTGAGAGATAAAAACTAGATTATTGCAAATGTTTCTAAGAGAGGATCTAGTTTTTACCCCACTAGATAGATTGCCTATAATTTGATCTTGTGGATGATTGATGACAAACTTCCATTCTTTAGAAAGGTCTTAGCTTGATTCACCTTGCACTTGTTGAAGAAAGGGTAGTGCCAATGGTGATTCTTCTTTTTCGGGATCCTCTCCATTTTCTTCTTGTTGCCTTCTATCTTCAATTTGCAATCTTCCCATGGAGCTCTCCAAACCTAAATCATCATCAAAACTCTCTCTTTCTTGGAGAGAATTGTTAGATTCATAAAAAATAACATAAATGGACTCCTCTACAACCATGGTTCTTTTGTTAAAAACTCTAAAAGCTTTACTTGAAGTTGACTAACCAAGGAAAATTCTAATATCCGATTTTACATCAAATTTTCCAAGATTACCTTTGGTGTTTAATATAAAACATTTGCATCCAAAGACTTTGAAATAACTAATGTTGGGTTTCTTGTTTTTCCAAAGCTCATAGGGAGTTTTCTTAAGAATAGGCCTCAGTAATATTCTATTTAAAACATAACAAGAAGTGTTAACCGCTTCGGCCCAAAAATATTTTGGTAAGTTGTTTTCATTTAGCATGGTTCTTGTCATCTCTTGAAAAGTTCTATTTTTCCTTTCAACTATCCCATTTTGTTGAGGACTTCTAGGAGCCGAAAAATTGTGGTCAATTCCATGTTCATTGCAATACTCTTCAAAATTAATATTTTTGAATTCTCTCCCATGATCACTTCTTATACAAGTAATTGAAAAACCTTTTTCATTTTGAACCTTATTACAAAACTTTGAAAACTCATAAAAGGATTCATTCTTTTGACTTAAAAACAAGACTCATGTGTATCTAGAGAAGTCATCCACAATAACATATGCATAAGATTTTCCTTCAAGACTTGGTGTCCTAGAAAGACCAAATAAATCCATATGCAACAACTCAAGTGACCTAGATGTGGAAATGAAATTTTTGTTTTTGAAAGAGTTTTTTTATTTGTTGTCCCACTTGACAAACTTGACAAACTTTATCTTTTTGAAAATTTATTTTGGGAAGGCCTCTAACAAGTTCATCTTTGTTAAGCTGGGAAATGAGGTCCATGTTAGCATGTCCCAACCTCCTATGCTACAACCAACTTTGATCATGCATGCTTGAAAAGAATCTATCATGACCATCCTAATTTGAAATATTTATAGCGTAAACATTATCACATCTATGGCCCATGAATATGGTTTTATCATTTTGAATATCCTTGATGATGCAATGAAATGCTTCAAAAATCACTTTAAAACCTTTGTCACAAAGTTGACTAATGCTTAAAAGGTTATGTTTTAAACCATCTACTAATAAAATACTTTCAATACGAGAGGATATGTCATTACCAATGTTGCCTTTACCAATGATCTTTCCTTTTGCATTGTCTCCAAATATAACATATCCTCCATTTTTTCTTTGTAAGGAAAGGAAACTTGGATTCATCTCCGGTCATGTGTCTTGAGCATCCACTATCCAAGAACCACTTATCCTTCTTTGAACCCTACAAAATAAAACTCAAGTTGATTTAGGTACCCATATCTTTTTGGATCCTTGAGGGTTAGTGACCCTGGATTTTTCAATCTAAATCTTTTTAGCTTTTGCATTTGAATTCTTTTGAGAACCATTTTTTAAGGGGCATGTACTACTAATGTTCCCTCCTCTTCCACAAAAGTTGCAAGTAGTGGAAGAACTTGTACTTGTAGATTCCTTTACAAAATAGTTTTTAAAATACTTTTGATATTTTGAAGATTTGAATCCTAGACCTTGTTTGTCAAAAACACATTTTTGGCTAGCTAGAATCATTTCAAAATATTTTTGTCCACAAGAAAATGTTGAAAGAGAGGAGGTCAACCATTCATTTGTCTTTCTTAAAATCTCATTTTCTTTTTCAAGATGAGTTTTAGAAGTTTCAACATTTGAAAATTTTCTTTTACTTTTCCAAGTTCTTTTTCAAGTTGTTGAATTTTATTTTTAAGAGAAATATTTTTCAAACTAAGTTATTCAAAATCCTCATACAATTCTTCAAATGCATATGTATATTTTCATCACTAAGGTTAGAGTTTACCTCATCAAGTTCATCTATTGCCATGAAGCACATGTTTGCCACTTCTTTCTCTTTTTCTTCTTCGGAGGATTCTTCACTTTCACTCCAAGTGGCCATCATTGCCTTCTTCTTTCTCCTCTTGGCTTCACTTTTGTAGAAATGACAATCATATTTAATGTGTCCCGGTTTCTTGCACTTGAAACACACCAAGTCTATTTTCTCTTCACATCTCTCCTTGTGACTATGAGATGAAGATTCCTCTTTAGAAAGGTATCTTCTAGAAGTGAACCTTCTTCCTCTAAACCTTTCACCCCTCATGAATTTGTTAAACTTTCTTGTGATGAGGGCTAAATCTCCATCTTCTTCACTCTGTTTTTCTTCTTTAATTTGTTCTTCTTCCTTAGTTGTAGCTTTGAGAGCTATGCTCTTCTTCTTTTTGTCTTCACCTTCTTGTTGCTTCTTTGCCAAATTGACCTCATATGTCATCAATGGCCCTATGAGATCCTCCAAAGGTAGCTTGGTCAAGTCTTTGGCTTCTTTAATTGTGGTAAGCTTTGTATGCCACTTTGATGGAAGTGACCTCAAGATCTTCATCATCTTTTTGGATTCCTTGTAGGTCTTTCCTAAGGCTTTAAGACCATTGACAATGTCGGTAAACCTAGTGATCATCTCAACAATAGTCTCATTATCTTTCATAAAAACCAATTCATAGCTATGAACAAGTAAATTGATTTTTGACTCTTTCACTTGATTTGTTCCTTCATAGGTTATTTCAAGCAATCTCCAAATTTCTTTAGCCTATTTGCACTTGAAACACACCAAGTCTATTTTCTCTTCACATCTCTCCTTGTGACTATGAGATGAAGATTCCTCTTTAGAAAGGTATCTTCTAGAAATGAACCTTCTTCCTCTAAACCTTTCACCCCTCATGAATTTGTTGAACTTTCTTGTGATGAAGGCTAAATCTTCATCTTCTTCACTCTGTTTTTCTTCTTCAATTTGTTCTTCTTCCTTAGTTGTAGCTTTGAGAGCTATGCTCTTCTTCTTTTTGTCTTCACCTTCTTGTTGCTTCTTTGCCATATTGACCTCATATGTCATCAATGGCCCTATGAGCTCCTCCAAAGGTAGCTTGGTCAAGTCTTTGGCTTCTTTAATTGCGGTGAACTTTGTATGCCACTTTAATGGAAGTGACCTCAAGATCTTCATCATCTTCTTGGATTCCTTGTAGGTCTTTCCCAAGACTTCAAGACCATTGACAATGTCGGTGAACCTAGTGATCATCTCAACAATAGTCTCATTATCTTTCATAAAAACCAATTCATAGCTATGAACAAGTAAATTGATTTTTGACTCTTTCACTTGATTTGTTCCTTCATAGGTTATTTCAAGCAATCTCCAAATTCTTTAGCCTATTTGCATTGACACATTCTATTATATTCATTTCTATCCATAGAGCATTGCAAAGTATAAACGACCTTAGCATTTAATTGACATTTTCTTCTATCATGCTCATCTCATTCTTGCTTGGGTTTTGGAACCATGACTCCATCAACTAGTTTTGAGGAAAAGCTGGGTCATCTTCAATGACATCCCATACATCTAAATCAGTTGATTGTAAAAACCAAGTCATTTTAGTTTTCCAATAGGGATAATCAGTTCCCGTAAAAAATGGAGGTCTATTTTTTGCAAAACTTTCAATGTGAGATGAGCTTGATGGATTAGTCATTTCCTCTTAGACGATTAAGTCTTAAACAAAAGGCCTAACTCTGATACCAATTGAGAAAATAAAAACTAATCTTTAAAATAGAAAACTACTAAGAGGGGGGTGAATTGGGATTAAAAAAATTGTTTTCAAACACAACAAGTTTAAGCACAAGATGAGCAAATAAAAAGAGATAGAGTTAGAGAAATCAAACTTAGATTTTATAGTGGTTTGACACTTCCTTGCCTATATCCACTCTCCTCAAGCTCCTAACTGAGTGAGGGTTCCACTAACTTGAAGCTTCAACCAAGCTTCTAATCGCCTTTACACTTAGATTCCGGCTACAATAGGCTCTTACACAATCTCTTCAAGTTTCAACTCACTTGAAGGCTTTAACACTCAATTAACAAGAATGAATCTCTCAACCTAGCTCAACAATAGCTCAAATACAACTTAAGGCTAGGATGAATCACAAAGGTGCACTAAAGGATATGCAAATAAAGATTTAATGCCCCAATAAAGGTATGAGATCTTTGAAGGCAAGAATAAATGGGTAGATAAATAAATGCAGGGGTTCTCTTACTCATAAATGAAGTGGAGCTCTCTATTTATAGGTTTCTAACCTTGGGAGCCAAGAAAACCAAAAAGCAGCCTCAACTAGTCGAGCTGGGGGTCAACCGGTTCAATAGCCGTTGGAGCATTCAATGCTTGGCAGGTGACCGTTACCTTCGACCGGACCTCGACCGAGAAGGCAAATACTTCGATCGAGAAGGAAAGGTTACTGGAAAAGAAAGAGTATTTTTTGTTCCTCTCAATCGGACCTCAGTTGGGAAAAGGGAATCAGTCAACCGATACCCCTAACCAATTGAGTTGGTTGGCCAGTGCCTCGACCGATTCACCATTTTTGACCCGAAAACCTATCTTTTTCTATTCTTTTCTCTTTTAACACTTAGGCAAGCTCTTTAGGTAAATTAATATGTCAATTTTGAAGTGATTTACCTAAGGTTCATTTGATAAAACTTGGGTTTTGATGGAACAGTAACTTTAAAGAATAAACCAAGTTTTTCAAAGATGCATGAAATGATATGTAAATCCTAAGTGCACCCATGCATTCACCTTACATATGTTTCCTATGATAAAATGTCTTGATCTTGCATCCATTAGGTCCTTTGATGAATTTTTAAATTAAAACCTGAAATTCTTAATAATTCAAACCAATTAGCAACTTAACCATGGTTTGTTATCATCAAAATCTTATTAGGAGAACCCTTGGGCTAACACTTCGGATATGCAATGAAACTCGGTTCTTCTTAGTTTAGGTTTCAATTTAAATTTTCATGATTCAATAATGGAGTTGTATTTAGGAACAACATACTTTGGTTCTGGATTTATTTTGGATGGTTTTATGATTCTTCACATTGATAACTATGTGTTGTCTGATACTAATGATAGTTACTATTCGTTAATGACTACTTCTAGAAATGCGTGTGATAATGTGATCATATGGCATGCTAGACTTGGGTATATTGGACAAGGAAGAATGAATAAACTAGCTAAAGAAAATCTTCTTAATCAATTCAGTAAAATTGATATGCCAACTTGTGAATCTTCTCTAGTTGATAAAACTACAAGAAAACCATTCAAAAAATAAACTAAAACTAAAACACCATTGTAATTGATCTGTTTTAACATCTATGATCCCATGAGTATTAGAGCAAAGTATGGGGCCTGTACTTCATCACATTTTATAGATGACTTTACTCCGTCCGATCATGTTTATCTAATTTCTCATAAGTTAGAAATATTTTCAAACGTTACATTAATTTAGTTGAGAATCAATTGGACAAAAATATTAAAATATAAAGAACAGACCAGGGTAAAGAATATCTATCAAAACAATTCAAAGATTTATGAGATGAATAGGGTATTAGTACACAATGGACTATTCCAAGGACTCCACAACAAAATGGTGTTGCTAAGAGAAGGAATAGAATGTTGTTAGACATGGTTAAGTCAATGGTGGCTCAAGAAAATCTTCCTATTTCATATTGGGAAGACACGTTGTTGACTACTTCTCATATACTTAACCAAATACCCTTAAATTTTGTTCTGTCTACTCCATATGAGTTATGGAATAACTGAAAGCCTAATCCTAACAATTTGTGACCTTAGGGGTCTATGGCTTATATTCACAATCCTTCTCATAAATATGGAAAATTGAGTCCTAAAGAAAGTAAATGTGTCTTTATAAGATACGATGAACACTTCAAAGGGTATGTGTTCATAGGTAAGCATGAAGATGGAACAGTAACTAAATTAAAATCACGAGATGTCACATTCTTAGAGGATGATTTCCCACATATGAGTGAGATTGATGGGGATTTACATCTTTATGAAATGATGAATCTCGACATAAGATCTACACTTGAACAATAATTGATGCTTGAATCAAGTGGGAGTGAACTAGTACTTGTAGCAAGTACAATAAAAAAGTCGATGTTAAGAAAAAGTTCTTGATAAATTATTCATCGACGACGATTTGAGATTGAAGAGGAAGTCCATATTGTCACTCAATATGATCAAGGATTAAAATTTTAGATTTTTTTGGTGAAATATCGTCAATATATCGAATATTGGTGGTACCCGACACGATATTGGGCACAAATTATCGATTGGTGGGAATTTCGGCAAAATATCGACAATATATCTATTTGGAGGTGAAAAATCGACGAAAAAATCGAGCGTCGAGCGACGCGCAAAGCAACAGAGGAAGTCTGTCAAAATATCAAAGATATATCAGATATATTAGCAAATATATAGAGTATATCAATGATTTATTGGGGAAATATCAAAGATTTTTTTGAAAGCTTTTTTTTAAAAAAAAAAATTATCTTTTTTAAAAAAATTTAATTTATTTTTTATTTTAAATCTATATTATCATTTTATTTTATATTATTTTTTTTATTTTTAACTACTTTTTATATTTATCTCATTAATGTTACTTTAAAAAATTACTATCACTTCATTCTTAATTATTTTTATCCGTTTAATTTTAAATGTTTTTATTTTAAAATATTAAAAATATAATTCTACTCAAAAATTGCTACAATATAAAAAAAATTAATGAAGTGCTAATATTTTATAAATTAAAATTAATTTGATAAGATAAATTATTAATAATTTAAATTATTTAAATAAATTAATGTTAATAGAAAAATTGTCACCATATATTTGTAATAAATTTTTAGAAATCAAATCTCAAATAAAATATTTTATATAAATCAATTTTTTTTATTTTAACATGTAATAAAATATGTTTTAATAAAAATAAATGAATATAAATATATTAAAGGAATTTAAGCTAATTTTTTATAAAAATTTGATAAATATTATCTTTAATCGCACTTGTATCAAGTACACTTACAAAATAACTTTAATATATATATATATATATATATATATATATATATATATATATATATATATATATATATATATTCTTACTTATTTTATCATTTTTTTTTTTTTAGTTTTTTCAAGCATTCTCGTGAATTTTGAATAATTTTTGCCTCATCGATATTTTTGTCAAAATATCCATCGATATTTCTCCAATATTTTCGATATATCCATAAAATCCAAGTAACGATACATCCATATTTACCGATATTTTAAACCTTGAATATGATGATGCTAAGCCTAAGTCAATTCAAGAGATTCTTACTTGTCCAACTAAGGATGAATGGAGAAAAACAATGGAAGAAGAATTGGACTCAATGCAAAAAAAATCAAGTTTGGGACTTGGTTGATTTGTCTTTATATATATATATATATATATATATATATAAACAAAACAAAACAAAACTATTATGAAAAAATGGGTTCTTAAAATAAAATGCAAAGTAGATTGATCCATTGAAAATTGTAAAGCTTGACTAATGGTTAGAAGTTATACTCAAGAAGAGGGTATAAACTATGAGGAAACCTTTCACTAGAAGTTAGGTTTGCCTCAATTCTCCTCATTCTAGCTGTAGTAGCTCCTATGGATTTAGAGTTACATCAAATGGATGCTAGGACAACTTTCCTTAATGGAGAGTTGAATAAAGAAATCTATATGGAACATCCAGTAGATTTAATTATCCAAGGCTAAGAGTACAAAGTGTGAAGTTAAATTGATTGATTTATGGCCTTAAACAATCATCTAGGTTGTGGTACTTAAGATTTCGTTATGCAATAATTTCGTATGTTTTCACAATGACTGATGAGGACCATTGTGTTTATATTAAGCGAAATAAAGATAAATTTTTGTTATTATCTTTCTACATGGATGATATAGTTATAGTTGGAAATGATTTGGAATTTGTTCAAACCATTTAAAGATGGTTGTCATTTTCTTTTGAGATGAAAGATATGGGATTTTACATTCTTGGAATAAAGATCCATAGTGATCGTTCTCACAAACTAGTAACTCTTTTACAAGAGCACTATATTAAGAATATCCTTGAATGATTTAATATGCAAGATTGCAATCCCATTGACACTCTATTTGCAAGAGGTGAAAACCCATGTAAAGAAATGGGTTCAAAGACTCCAAAAGAAAAGAGAAAAATAACTAATGTTCCCTACTCCAGTGTTGTAAGGAGTCTAATGTATGCTACAATGTGTACAAGGCTATATATATATATATATATATATATATATATCTACTATGTTGTTGGGATATACATATATACTATGTTGTTGGGATGGTGAGTCGTTACCAAGAAAATCCTAGAATGATGCATTGGAAAATAGTAAGTAGAATTCTTTGATATCTAAGAGGCATTGTGGACAATTCCTTTTGTTATCAAGGCAAAGAATTGTGTTTAGTGGGTTATTCACATACCGTTCGGTTAGGTGATCTAGATGAGAGCAAATCAACATCCAAATACTCATTTTTGCTTAATAATGGTGCAAACTTATGGAAAAGCAAGAAACGAACTTGTATAGCTTTGTCAACCATGGAAGCTGAATTTACTATTTGTTTAGTTGTAATATAAGCTGTATGGTTGAAAAGTTTTTTGCAAAGCTTGGGAATAGTCAATGCTGTTTTTGAGCCAACGACAATCTTTAGTGACAGCCAATTTTTGACCATTTATGTAAAAGATCTTAAATATCATGAAAGAGCTAAACATCTAGATGCCAAGAATAATATTAAAAGAGATATTATTGCACAAAGAGGAAATGATGCTGAATAATTTCTTACATGTGAAATTTTTGTTGATCCATTCATGAAATCTATTCTAAGAAACATGTTTTATGTACATGTAAAGTCATTAGGATTGTGTAGGTTATGATCTATGTGGATCATATGTCATGGATCAATCATTATTGATTGGATATACAATACTTTATACATGATAAGATGATATGATTATTTTTTATTCATATAATTGAATATATAATTGGTACTTACATATATATGTGTGTCAACAGGTAGAGGTTGGCTCTCTCACACGAGCAATTGCTCTAATCAATATGTTTATGAGTTGGGATGGGACACGGTATACTAATGATGATAAATGAGTGAAAAGTATACAAGAGATGATGAGTGTCGCCTAAATTAAGTGTCAAGATGAGATTTATAATAAATGAAATCTTGACCAAAAGTAATCACCCACAATTACATTTGCCTGTTGGAATCGGACTTGAGTTTTAGTACAAAAGGTTTAAGGAGAACTATAGATGCAAAACTCAAATAAGCTGCTAGTGTGAAGTTCTTAGTTGAGGTTCGTATGACGGTAGTTTAACATACACTCTTTAAGTGAAGAGAAACAATCATAGCATGTATTTCATACTACATGTGTTTGAATGTGACTAATAAGAAAAGTGAGTGATTAATCCCTACATCTTCACTAAGTGAGATCCTTAGGTCTTATTACAATTATAATAGCCCATTATTGTACTCTTTGTACTTTTGACTATGTTTTAAGGGGACAGATTAAGGTTGCTAATTTGGTATGTTTCCAATAGAAATGAAATAATTTATCCTTATAAGACATATTAGGTAAGCAGTTAATTTAGATCTAAAAGGCATGAGCTCAAAAGGAAGACTTTATAAATTTTTAAAAATTATTTTATTATAAATATAAAAAACAATTAAACATTCTCCATCATTTTCTTATTCTTTTAAGAAAATCAAAATGCAATTGCATGTTCTAGTAGTGCTGATAACCTGGATATTGATTACATGCTATTTTAATATACTGAGCCAGAAGGATGAGCACATGAAGATCGTATTCAAACAAGAAACATTATATACTAAGTGATTATTATCAATATTCTAACTTCCACATATTAAATAAATTGCCCACTAGAGGTTTAACCCAGAATAATGTAATGAATGCTAGATCCCCTGCAATATACGCCACAAATCAAGAGTCTAGGGAAAAAATGTTTGAGTAACCAATTGGTAACCGATCAACATAGGGAGGAAGCTCATGTATTCATCACATTCAGCAGCATTGATGCCCCAAAATTAAAATAGTGTAACCAAAAGCAAGGAAAAAGGAAAAAAATGACATTAAAACTCATGACGGTATTTTGATGATAACTTGATCACCCTTAAAACATTAACAGTGTCCAGCAAAGGGTGTACTGATGTACTCAAGACATATAAAAGGGTGCCAAAAGACAAAGAACAAGAAAAAAGAAACAAAAAACATAACAACTCCTTCCCTTTACTTAGAGCTTACCCAATCAAAAAGGTTTTCCATAGACATTGACACCTCATATTAACCAACGATAACCCACTCCAAAATTAAATATAAAAGACATTTGGAATAGTTGACCTGACAATTTCATATTGTCAAGCAACTTATCAACATTTGCATAAGCAACCAAGGTACCGAATTCAAATGATCTTTGAAACCCTATACATTACTAAATGTCCCTGCAAATTGAAACACAGGTGACCATTATGTTTGTAGAAAGTAATCAACATTTGCAGTGTAGAATGGCCACCCTCCTCTTGAAGACCAACCAACCTTCACGAAGAAACGAAATGAAAAAAACCTTTTTTTCTTATTCTTTCTTATTTTAATTTTCTCGAGAAAATTTCATTTTCCCCAGAAACTTTAACAAATGTCTGCATCTTAAGGGCTTGAATCTTTGGATGATAACAAACCATTTTTTTTGTAAAATAGCAATGAAGGATGTAAACAAAAGAGAAAAGCAAAAGCAATGGGAAAAAAATATTTCTGAAAACCGAGATTACAATATGGGGAAAAAATGGGAAAGTGCCAAAAACTTTACATAAAACAAGCCAAAAATAATATTGGGACCAACCTCAACCTTGATGCTTTGTAGCTCCAACAATGTCTCTCTCATAGTGGCCCACTAGTGGGGCTAAGGTTTGAAGAGAAAAATTGAATAGAGAACGGGATGGGAAGCTGGGAAAGTAAATAAAAATAAAATAAAAAATGGTTTTATGCTTATGTGGACAGGATAGGGGCTAATTTGAACAATAGTTTTGGAAAAAGCCCAGTTTTAATACTAAGTTTGGGAAGAAGCCCATTTTAGCCCAAAACTCCTAATCTAGTAATCTACTTTTCTGTGTACTAGTGTGTGGTCATATGCGTCACACGGGGGTGGATGTGAGTGATGTTAATGTACTAATTAGAAAAAGGAAATGGTCATTGTGGGAAAACGAAAAGTCAAACTAGAATAATTGTCATTATTAGGGGAATTACTATATGAAAAAGACATCTTCCCATAATATTATGGAGTTACAAAAGGCATCTTCTATCTTTCATATGAAAATGAATTATACAAGGAAATAAAATTTTTCATACCGATATTTTTGGGTAAATTTTCAATATATCTTAAATTGGACAAATGAATGGAAATTGTCATTTTCATGACATCGAATAATATTTTTCTTGTTGACTCAAATCAACTTGCCTACCATACTTACTGGATCCATACATTCAATTTATTGTCTTTCATATCCATGGAAATTCAAGCTACTCCTACAAAATTGCAATTCAATACCAATTTAGATTTTTTTATTTTTTTATTTTTTTTTTTATCTTTTAAGCTTTTGGGAACTAAGTTTTCTCTCATGAGTTTAATAAATCATTTGGTTGATGGGAAAGAATAGAAAAAGAAGGAAAAGCCAAAATTTTGGTTGAAAATAAAACATGAAATTTGATTCAATTTTTTTTTATTTTATGTTTCTTTCTCTTAAATTTTCTCAATTTTCACATAAACCAAATAGTAAATTTTGCAAAAACATCATATTTAATACTTGGAAGGCTAGAGACATTCTTCATGGCCTTATGCTTGGTGTTATCATTGAATAACTCAAACTTCAAAATTATTTTTCTATCACAACAAAACAAAGAATACCTTATGATATGTTGTAATCAAATCAAAGCTTGTGGTTAAAAGAAAAAGTTAAACACCCATCAACAATAAGGAAAATATCAAAAGACCTAAAAATTTCTCATCTTCATAAACCCAATTAAAGTGAGAATATGAGTTCTAATAAAGTAAAACCCATAAAATTTAGTCAAATTCTTGTAATGGTAGGGTAGAAGAGTTAGCTTTTCACAAAACAAAAAACAAAAACAAAAACCAAAACCAAAAGTTATATCAAATAAACAACAAACCTTTATCTCCATCAAGTTGTAGGAATGATATCAAACCAAGCCCAAAAAGAAGAAGAATTTTGGAGAAACTTTACAAGAAAATAAAATTGAGGGTTTTTTTATTAAAGAAATGATAAATTGTTACATAATAAATCATAAAACGTAAAATAAATATAAATTATGCTAAATTAATATTAATTAATGGATTTAGGGATGGATTTTCTTGGTGATTAAGGATAATTTTGGAAAGAAAAAGTTGACAAACACATCATACTTTTATAGGTAGAATAGTTAACACCCACTTTTTTTTTTCTTTTTCTTTTTTTTTTTTTTTAATACATGGAGAACTTAAAAATAAATAAAATAAAAAATAAAAAATAAAAAAGAAGAAGAAGAAGAAATGAAGCTCTAATAAGGATCATGTTTCAAAAGTAATGGTCATGTGCCCTAATTAAGAGCAACTTATGTCAAAAAGTGTCCTTGAGATCCACTTTACAAACTCATAGCTTACTAAATGCTACTATTTTCATTTTTTTCTTTGTTATAAAAGTTAAAATTAAATATAATTTAAATAAATATTTAAATTATATTTCTCATTATATTTGAATAATAACATATAACAATGAATTATAATATTTAAAAAAATTCACAAAAACATTTACTATAAATTGAATACTTATTAAGTTGTAAGGAATAACTACAAAACATAGATAATAACTTTTTAAATGAACAAAGTAATGATATTTAAAAAAAATTATGTAGTTTTTTATTAAAAAATAATTTTTTATTACAAATCTAATTAATTTTTTTCTAAATAATTTTTATACACACACATACACATACATGCATACACACACATATATACAGTCTCAAATCACCAACCTTCTGCCTTAAACTAAATTCCTTCACATCCAATTCCTTCAAATTCATATTCCTATTCATCATAAATGATGATGATGGACATCGGAATCGTTTTATGACGGAGTGATGGGGATATGGTTGTACATAATTTGAGAAAAACAAACTGAAGTAAATTTATTAGTATGTTATATGGTTGTATACGGACATAGTACATTGATAGGTTATTAGTTGTCATTCAATTAAAAGTGGCCATTTTGGGGTAGTGAGCAATTTAGATTGATTTTGGACACAATGACAACTCAAATGAACCTGTATAACAGATGTATGTGGTATATGAGCACCTCATCTGTGGGGACTTCCTTTTTCACGTAACACGCCGTTTGCGCTAATGTGCATATAGGTATAATTGGTTGATTTTTTACATGTAGATTATGATAATAGTGTTAGTATGAGAATGTGATATTATAGGAAAGTTGATTTTGAGAATTTAATGTAATTGTATGGCAATAGTATAGGGGCATTGGTACACGAGGTTTTGATTGTAAATGTATATTAATTGTTACAGGGACTATTGTCATTGGAATACAATATGGAAAATGCTTTCTGATTGCTTTTACATTTGTTAATAGGGTATTAGGTGTTGGGACCATAAAAATATTATGTTTGTAATTGTTTTTATATGTTTCAGCAACAAAAGAATAGGAAGAAAACCTACAATTCTAATTTTCGTCCAAATACCGGACATGACTCAGGAAATGGTCAATTTTCTAGTGGTAACAATCAGAATTTTAAACCAAAGAATTATGCTACTGGACAGACCATAAACAATAGTGGTAACACGTTTGGAATTTCCAAGCCTCAGTGTCAGATTTGTTCTAAGTTCGGACACACTGCTTTACAATGCTGGTATCGGTTCAACTCTGATTATCAACCAAAAGATTCTAAACATTTCACATCTAACAATCCTCAGGCTATGACTGCAACTTCTGCAACAATGGGAGATACTTCTTAGTTTCTTGATATAGGGGCTACCCATCATCTCACATCTGATCTTAACAATCTAACAATCCATAATCCGTTTACCAGCAGTGACAAAGTAATTGTTGGAGATGGTAAGGGTTTATCCATTGCAAATATTGGTAAATTTTCTCTTGCCTCTTCAAAAGGTTCCTTGGTTTTCAATGATGTCTTACATGTTCCCTCTATTACCACCAACTTAGTTAGTGTGCAACGATTTTGCTTAGACAATGGCACCTTTATTGAATTTCATCCTTCTCATTTTGTGGTGAAGGATCAGAAAACAAGACTTGCTCTTCTTCAAGGAAAAAATGAGAAGGATCTCTATAAACTTCCTGTTGCACCAAGAGTTGGTGGTCATCCACTAGCATTTTACTCCACTAGTAGTACTTCAGATGTTGGTTCTTTAAGGCTTTGGCATAATAGACTCGGTCATCCCTCTGTTGATGTAGTTTCCAAAATTTTATTTTTTTGTAAAATACCTCTGAAACATGACAATAATAACTATGTGTGTGAGTCTTGTCAGTTGGCTAAAAGCCATCGTTTTCCATTTGAAAGATCCACTTCTAGAGCAATAAAACCATTTGGTCTCATCCATGTTGATCTTTAGGGTGCAGCTCCTATAGTTTCTGTCAATGGTGCTCAATATTTCCTTTTGCTAATTGATGATTTTAGTAGATTCTCATGGTTGTACCTTTTGGAAACTAAAGATGAAGTTTTACTTATGTTCCAACGTTTTCAAGCCATGGTTGAAAGACAATTTGATACTAAAATTCAATGTGTTCAGTCTGATGGGGGGTGAGTTTCAAGCTTTTCAAAATTATTTGGCTACAAATGGTCTTCTTCATCAAGTCTCTTGTCCTTATACTCCTCAGCAAAATGGAAGAGTTGAAAGGAAGAATCGTCATGTTGTGGAAGTTGGTCTTTCTTTGTTAATACAAGCTGGAATGCCTCTCAAATATTGGTCATTTGCATTTCAAACTGCCATTTTTCTCATAAATCGGCTTCCTTCTATTGTTCTTTCACAAAATTCTCCTTATGGAGTTCTTTATAATCATTTACCTTATTATACATCTCTTCGAAGTTTTGGATGCTTGTGTTTTCCTTATCTTCGCCCTTATGCTTCTCACAAGCTAGCAAATAGATCTATTTTTTGTTGTTTTTTGGGTTATAGTGCTAAACACAAGGGATTCCTCTGTTTAGATATGGCTTCCTCTCGAATATACGCTTCCCGACATGTTATATTTGATGAAACTCAATTTCCATTTTTAACAAAATCTTTATTCTCTCAACCAGTATCATCATCCAACTCCTCTTCAACACTTCTTGATTCTGGTATTCTCTTTATTTCCCCACCATCTACAAGGAATCCTCATCATCCTCCACCTCATTTTTTTTCTCTCATTACTGTTCCTACCGATTCTGTTCCATCTCTTCCACCTTCCTCTCCTACTTTACCACAATTCTCTCTATTCCAGCCTCCACTCTTGATCCTCCTTCACTTCCAAACCGAACCATTGTTACTTGTAGCCAAAATGGTATTTTTAAACCCAAAAAAATATTCAACCTTGTTGTCCAAACTACTGCAGCTGAACCCTCCTCTTTCAAATAAGCAATGTTGCATCCTGACTGGCAAGCTGCTATGAAGACCGAGTATGATGCTCTTCTCACCAATTCCACACAGACATTGGTTCCTAAACCTGTTAACAAACGCATTATTGGTTGTAAATGGATATACAAGTTGAAACTCAAAGCTAATGGCTCAGTTGATCGTTTTAAAGCCAACTTAGTTGCAAAGGGTTTTAATCAAACATATGGTATTGATTATTTTGAAACCTTTTGCCCTGTTGTAAAACCAACTACTATACAAATTGTTCTTTCTCTTGCTATATCTCATGGTTGGTTAGTGAAACAATTATATGTTAATAATGCCTTTCTCAATGGTGAGTTAGAAGAAGAGGTTTACATGGTTCAACCTCCAAGTTTTGTTGATCATTCTAAACCCGGTTTTGTTTATAAACTTCACAAAGCCTTGTATGGTCTGAAGCAAGCTCCTCGGGCATGGTTCACCAAATTGAAGAACTCCTTACTTGCTTGGGGCTTCTGTTGTTCTTTATCTGATTCCTCTATGTTTCTTTTTTGGAAAGGGACTGACATGATCATTATTCTCATCTATGTTGATGACATTATTGTTACTGGTTCTAATACTGTGTTAGTCCACCAAGTGGTTTCTTCTTTACACTCTCAATTTGCTCTCAAGGACCTTGGTATTCTAAATTACTTCTTGGGTCTTGAAGTATGTTGACAAGGATCTTCTCTTCATCTCTCCCAAACCAAATATATTTAAGACTTGTTAACTCGTGCTGGATTTGCAGATTGTAAAGTTATTGCTACACCAATGACTACCTCTCACACTTTATCTGCCTCTGAAGGTTCCCTCTTGGCTGACCCTTCTCAATATCGCAGCATTGTTGGAGCCATGCAATATTGTACCATTACAAGGCCTGACATCTCTTTCTCTGTCAATAAACTTTGCCAATTCATGCAATCACCAACTGATCTTCATTGGCAAGCTGTTAAACGATTGTTACGCTATCTTAAGGGCACTACTTCCTTTGGTCTTTCCTTTCATTCTGCTTCTGATCTTCAACTTACTGTTTATGCTAATGCTGATTGGGTTGGTTGCCCTGATGATCGTCGAAGTACAAGTGGTCATTGCATCTTTTTTCGCTCTAATCTAGTCTCCTGGAGCTCTAGTAAGCAGAAAGTTGTGTCTTGTTCCAGCACTGAAGCTGAATATAAGGCCTTAGCAAATGCTGCTTCTGAACTTCAGTGGATTCAGCATCTTCTTCAGGAGCTCTCTATCTCATCTTCCTCTTCTCCTATTATATTCTATGACAATCTTTCAACCATCTTTCTTGCTGCAAATCCTATTTTTCATTCTCTAGTCAAACATGTGGAACTAGATTGTCATTTTGTTCAGGAGAAGGTGCTCAATAAGACTTTGGTGGTTCAGCACATTCTTTCTTGTGACCAGATTGCTGATGCTCTTACCAAAGCCTTTCCCGTTCAACAATTTCTCAATCTACAAAGCAAACTCACTGTTCTAGCTAGACCTTTGAGTTTGAGGGGGATGTTAAGCCATGTACAGCTGTAATTAAACAGCATTAATTAGAAACCTATAACTAACCTCTAATTAGTTTATCAGTTCTGGTACTGTTAGATAATCAGTTATAAGGCATAACTAACTTCAAATACATGTATATATGTTGAGTCATGGCTCACAAAAACAAGAGATGAATCTCAGAAAATAAAGAATTCAGAAGATTCAAGAATACTTTGTTTTACCCTGTTTTTCAGTTTTCATTCCTTTCAGCTTTTCACTTCTCACATTGTGTAGATGTTTTAATTCTTTGGAAACTGCTGCATTTAAAGTTTACATGTCATTGTATATCAGGTTTTTAGGGGTCATAAGAACAGCGGAAACCATAATAAAGTTAATATCTTAATAATGGTGGTCATACATGAAATTCATCAGGATTGGCATATGAAAGCCATGGTGGAATTTGATGATAAACATTTTTGTAGACCCTCAATTTTGTCCCTTTAGCACATGTCTTTAAAATTCGTTTTCAATGCTCCACAATAGTTCCTTGGTGGCCCATGGCTACTCATACAACTTACCTTTTTTTGAGTCACCTCGGAGATTTTGGTTAAGGGATTATTTGATCCCTTATTGTGACCCTTGGCAGCCCTAACTTAGACTTAGGCTTTTCTTGTTTTTTTTTTAGGATAGCTTTTAGACACACTTGGCCCATTAGGCACCACCCTAGGCCCACTTAGTCTCATCATAGGCCGTTTAGGCACACTTGGCCCATTTGGACATTTTTAGCGTGACTTGTATGACTTGCATGGTTACATGGCTTTTGGGCTCGGCTTTTGTTTATTGGTTTATTTTTATTTTATTTTATTTTATTTTTTAGTTTTAGTTTTATGATTATCATTCACTTTTTATTGGTTATCTTCCTCTTTATATTATTTTCCTTAACTTATTTATTTATTTATTATTTATTTATTTATTTTTACCGTTTCCTAATTTATTTACTTGCTTATCTATTCATTCAATTATTTAACTTAAAAAATTTCATGTTTTTTTACAAGGAAACTTACCATTGGAGTTTAAGGAAGGTGGGACTCTCCTTGGAAGGTTTTGGAGGGGAATTTGAAATTGGGAAGATTGCTTTTGATTGGAAGATTTAAAAAAAGAAGAGAAGAAGAAAGGAAATAGGAGAATTTTCCTTTTTGGAAACAAATTTAGGTCTTGATGGGTGATATATATAGGTGAGAAAAGGAAAAGAAGAGGGTGGAAGCACGCATTGGAGGATTGGGAGAAATTAAAAGGGATTTTTTTTTTAGAGAACACGCAAGAGAGAATTTTGGGAGCAAAGGGTCGTGATATTCTTTTTGAAATAGAGAGGAACAGAGGATTTTTTAGGAGGAGCTACTTTAACGCATCAAAGACGGATTTTTTCCATAACACAGGTTAGCTTTTTTGAAAGAGTTTTCATTTTTTTTTATTAGATATCTTTTTTTTTCTTTTTTTAAATTCCAATTTAATTTAGTATTGATTTATTTGTTAGTTTGGGTTGAATGAATTTGTGTGTTTTAATTTTGATTCATTATATTAGAAAAAAAGAACGATTTGATCCCTATTTAATTTTGATTAATTGCATCATATTGAAAACATTTGAGTTTTATTTATTCATTTATTCATGCATTTTCTACTCTTTTAATTACTTGTATTCCATTTATTTATTTATTGATAAAGTTGATCCCATATTTGAAAGTTCATATTTTTAGTATTCTTTGATTTAATGTGATTCATTTTAATGAGTTTAGATACTTTTATAATTTTAGTTCGTTAATAAAATTGATTCTATATTAAAAGTTCATGTCTTTAGTTTACTTTTGATTTAGTTTAATTCATCTATTTAATTCAAATACATTTATAGTTTTAGTTCATTGATAAAATTGATTTTATGTTTGAAAGTTTACGTTTTTAGGTTGCTTTAATTTAATTTGATTCATTATAGTTAGTTTAGATATTTTTTATAGTTTAGTTCATTAATAGAATTGTTCCCATGTTTGAAAGTTTCAGTTTTTTTTTTTTAGTTTGCTTTGATTTAATAATTTGTATTCATTATTTTAGGTGTTTTATAGTTTTAGTTTATTAATAAAATTGATCCCATGTTTGGAAGTTCATATTTTTAGTATTCTTTGATTTAATGTGATTCATTTTAATTAGTTTAGATACTTTTATAATTTTTAGTTCGTTAATAAAATTGATTCTATATTAAAAGTTCATGTCTTTAGTTTACTTTTGATTTAGTTTAATTCATCTATTTAATTCAAATACATTTATAGTTTTAGTTCATTGATAAAATTGATTTCATGTTTGAAAGTTTGCGTTTTTAGGTTGCTTTAATTTAATTTGATTCATTATAGTTAGTTTAGATATTTTTTATAGTTTAGTTCATTAATAGAATTGTTCCCATGTTAGAAAGTTTTAGTTTTTTTTTAGTTTGCTTTGATTTAATAATTTGTATTCATTATTTTAGGTGTTTTTATAGTTTTAGTTTATTAATAAAATTGATCCCATGTTTGGAAGTTCATATTTTTAGTATTCTTTGATTTAATGTGATTCATTTTAATTAGTTTAGATACTTTTATAATTTTAGTTCGTTAATAAAATTGATTCTATATTAAAAGTTCATGTCTTTAGTTTACTTTTGATTTAGTTTAATTCATCTATTTAGTTCAAATACATTTATAGTTTTAGTTCATTGATAAAATTGATTTTATGTTTGAAAGTTTGCGTTTTTAGGTTACTTTAATTTAATTTGATTCATTATAGTTAGTTTAGATATTTTTTATAGTTTAGTTCATTAATAAATTGATCCCATGTTTGAAAGTTTCAGTTTTTTTTTAGTTTACTTTGATTTAATAATTTATATTCATTATTTTAGGTGTTTTTATAGTTTTAGTTTATTGATAAAATTGATTTTATGTTTGAAAGTTTGCGTTTTTAGGTTACTTTAATTTAATTTGATTCATTATAGTTAGTTTAGATATTTTTTATAGTTTAGTTCATTAATAAAATTGATCCCATGTTTGAAAGTTTCAGTTTTTTTTTAGTTTGCTTTGATTTAATAATTTATATTCATTATTTTAGGTGTTTTTTATAGTTTTAGTTTATTGATAAAATTGATTTCATGTTTGGAAGTTCATATTTTTAGTATTCTTTGATTTAATTTGGTTCCTTTTAATTAGTTTATGTGTTTTTATAGTTTTATTTATTTATTGATAAAATTGATTCTTTATTTAAAAGTTCATGTTTTTAGTGTACTTTGATTTAATTTAATTCATCTATTTAGTTTAGACACTTTTATAATTTTTGGTTCATCAATAAAATTAATTCTATGCTTGAAAGTACATATCTTTAGATTGCTTTGATTTAGTTTGGCTCATTTTAATTAGCTTAAGCACTTTTATAATTGTAGTTCATTAGTAAAATTAATTCTATGTTTGAAAGTTCACGTTTTTAGTTTAATTTAGTCAAACTCGTTTTAATTAGTTTAGGTACTTCTATAATTTTAGTTCCTTACCTGAATTGATCCATTTTTAGTTTTTGTTTCAAAATCATTAATGTAAGATCCTGATCACCCTTATCTAAATTTATATGCTTTTAAAATCTTAGAGGTTGGTTCATAAATCGATACCTTGTTAGTTTGTCTAATTTAGAATGCCTTGCCCATTGCTTTAGTGATCCTTCATTTAATTTGATTTTCTTTCTGAGGCTTTTGGAAACTCATGAAGATTAGCCTCTATTCTCACCTTCAATTTTCTTGGTTGTCAAAAATTCTACTTTGTGATTTTGTTCTCTTTTGTTTTGCTTGGTATTTTGATTCATACAGTTTATTGCTTTCAAATTAATTTCTTTATTTTTTAAAAAAATATAACACTATTCTCAAAATCTCATTTTCCTTAAAAATCCATTTCAAAAATTCATTTAGAGTTTCTTAGAGTCAAAAGATCCCCTTAAAAATCCATTTCAAAAATTCATTTAGAGTTCTTAGAATCAAAATCTCATTTTTTTAAAATAATGTGCAACCATGTTTTGATCGGTTCACATCTTTCAAATAAAATTACGGTTTTGAATAAAACACGAATCAAAGCTTGTGGTCCCAAACAAATGGGATAATTCTAAGCTAAATTCGTGTATATCGATTGGGGAATTGGTGAAACCCCTACATAAGAAAATCTTTTCAAATTTTATTTTTGTTGCAACATTTGACACTTGTTGAAATCATGTCTATCTATTTTTTAGGAATTATATACAAGATGTATGTGATAATTGATGATTCTATATACTTTGATCACTTTTGCTATGCTAATTAGATAATGAGCATGCTAGGATTTCTATATTTTATTATTTGTTATCTAACCCCTTACAACTTGAGGAAGCACGTTACAAATTATCTATGCTACCCAGGTATGTCCTCTATCACCTACTTTCTGAATTATGTGAATATGCTTGTCATTGTGAAATAATGCTTATGTCTAATAATGCTTGAGTGTTCTGATATACATGTTTCATTGTTTGATTATTTCTAATAAAATACATGCTGGATGATATATTGTTTAAATTAACCTTTGATGTCTTGTGATAGCGCTTAAGAAGCAGTCCAGGTACGTACCCTAAATCTTTTTTTCATGATTGTGATTAGTTTTCCTGCTAAGCATGCTATTTTTCGAAATCACCCTAGCTCACTTAAGTATCCATGATTAACCATTTAATTGCCACGTTTCCCTCAACTTAGTCAATAGAGACCTTTTTAGGGCTTAGAGGGGTGCTACCTCCTAGAGGTACCTTCCCAATAAGTAACCTGATCCCCGGACTTAGACTCGGGTTTTTCAAAGACATGTCTTTTTTTTCAAAAATTATGGAGTCACATTTTAGGGTTTTCTTTCTTGTTTTATTTTCCCTTTAAGATAAAAATAAAATAAGTGGCGACTCCAACTTTTCTAAAATTAATTTTTCACAAATAAAAAGCGAGTCTCGCCGATCGAGTGGGGACGCACGTGAAAAATGCGGGTCCACAATTTTTAATATCCAGATGGCTCCTGTCACCACCATTGACCTTTGTTGGTACATTACACCCATCTAAGGTACCTTCATCATGTAGCTCTAGTGCACCCTCCTCATCATGACCATTAGTTTTCTTTTACAGATTGGTGGTTTAATAGGACCCAAGTGGCTGCAACAAATAAGGGTGTGGACCCCGTATTTTCACGCAATGCTTTCCCACTCAATGGTGAAACTAGCCTTTTATTTATTTGGTGATAATTTGATTTTTTTTTAAAAAACTTGGAGTCACCACTTATTTTTGTTTTATTTTTTTAAGAGAAAACAAAATAAAAAAGAAAATCCTAAATTGTGGCTAAAAAAATAATAAATCTGCTTTTAAAATCCACAAAATATTTAGACCTCATTTGGATATTATTTTGTTTTCCATTTTAAGAAAACAAGAACTTCAATATAAAATTTACAAATTTTTATACAAAAACTGTATCTTATATTCTTAAAAATTATTTTCAAAAAATTAAAATTTGAGATATTAAATTTTCTTTTATACCCCCATTTTTTTTATTAGTATTATCAATCATTATATTGTTTTTAGCCTGAAGGCAAAGGGTTCTCACACACAAGGTATCAATATTTTTCATTTTTTAAAAATAAAATATGAAAAATACAAAATACAAAATATATTAAACTAGACATTTAGAAAAATCCATTTTTTTTTGTTAATTTCAATTTTTCGAACTCATTTGCTACATGCCTAAAATATTATTCATTACCCTTTGGAACACCCCTCAATGTGGAATGCAAAACTTATTTGTGTTTAAGTCATCCATGGATAACCCCTATATTGTGAAATTTTATGGTAACTCAATTTTAAGTCAATTAATATAATTAGAAAAACAAAAAACAAATTATTAAGATTTGGAGTGTCACTGAAAAATATAGCTCATAGTTAAATAATAATAATAAAAGTGCTTGTTTTCAAGGAATGTGTGTGAAGAATGTTCCCCATCATTGGAAAAGGGGGATGAGCAAGCGAGTTTTTCAAAATCCTTGGAGATCCTTAAAGATAACCAGTTTGTACACCTTTGTACAGTTAGCGCATTTACCTTATACACTTTGTATAAATGTGGCGCATTTGGTTGCTCGGTGGGAGATTCACGATCGTTGTTGGATCCGGCCTCCCGTGCTACTTGGTAGCACTAACGGGCAGCCAACTGGCTACCATAGAGATCGATCTGTCTGTTTTTGGTGATGAAACTCACCATCTGATGATATGTGGAAGGGATAGCTTTCATGTTGTGCAACTAGGCCTGTCCCAATATGGCGTTAAAAGGGGACAAATCTTCTACCACAGAGAACTGCACATTGAGAATGATTAGGTCTGCTTGGATTGGCAGCACCATATCCCCGATGGAGGTTGTTGAGGCCCCATTGAATCTGATAATATCCGCCTCGAGTTTCCAGGCTGGAGGACATGAATCCCATTTGTTTGATTACCGACACTTGCAAGAGGTCTGCCGAGCTGCCCGAGTCAACCAAAATTAGTCTCACGTCGAAGTCACCAATTCCTAGTGTCAGGATTAAGGCATCTCGATGTGGCTGCAATACCCGAACAGGGTCCACTGGAGGAAAGAGGATTACTCCATCTATTGGGTGAGTGCTTCCACTGGCTAGCCCAGGTCGAATGGAGCTAACATGTTCCTGGACCGAGGTGGCTCGCAGCAGCCTTTGTCTCTTTCGCTTGGAGTTGTATTCTTCGTCTAGGGGTCCACTATGGATGTAGTTGATTATGGCTCTAGGAACAATGGGAGCTAAAGGGGCCACAGAGGCTTAATTTTGGGAAGTCTCTCCACTTCTAGCTCCTGAGCGAACGTACTGTTTTAGATGTCCCGCTTTTATGAGTTTTTCCACTAGGTAATGGAGACTCCTACACTACTCTATAGTATGTCCATGTTCTTTGTGATAAACACACTTTTTGTTGTGATTTCTCTTGGCTAGGTCCATTTTTAGTGGCTCTGACCACCTAAAGTCAAACAGTTCGAGGATCATTGGGAGAAGCTTTTCATATGACACAGTGATAGGGGTAAGTGGGGACTGGTCCGACTGACATTGTTCGCCTTGTCCCCTGCTGGGAGGCCTTCATTGACTTGAAGGTTTGGGGCTCTTTACAGCGTCGTTCCTGGCCGACTGGCCAGTGACTAGGATCTGTTGTGTGGCCGCGCGGACATCATCTTCCAACATAGAGTTCTTGTTCGCACGCCGGAACAGATCATCCATAGTCGTGGGAGGTTGGTAAGGGATTCGAATAATGGCGTACTTGGACATATGCATCTCTTAAAGATCTGGAGGACAGTGTCCATGCTGTAGGACTCCACTTATAGTACAGCTTGTCCAAATCGCTTCACAAACTCCCTCAAGGATTCATTTTCCTACATTTTTATGTTTTGCAGGGTGCTGATATTCTGTTTATGCCATCCTAACACAAGTATTGCCCCACAAAGGCCTCCGATAGATCCTGGAAATTATCAATAGAATTCATGGGGAGTCGATGGAACCATGAGAGAGCTTGGCCTTGGAGGCTAGCGGGGCAGGAGGGAAGACCTTGCATAACAGTGCGTCGTTCCCTATATCAAGAGTCATAAGTTGTCGGTAGTGCATGATGTGATCAAATAGATCGCTGGATCCGTCGTATGTGGAAAAATTTGGCACGAGGAACCCTCTTGGGGGCTCATAATTGATAATGTGAGAGCTGAAAGGCATGGACAACATGTCGTCCAATCGTCTGCTGATGGAGCCGGGGGGGCTTAACTTGCCGAATCTCCCCCGATTCGTCGTAGTTGTTGGTGTGGGGGATAGCCTTGTGTGATGGGTGAGGCTGAGGGACCAGGATATGCCTCCTAGGCCATGGTTGTACGCGGCCTATTTTTACCAAGTGCCTGTGGTCCCAACCTTGCATGCATCGCATCAGATAACTGGGGCCTCCTATCGCGTTGCCTCTTTGATGAGACACAAGTGGAGTCCGAGCTTTCATCTTTCGGTGCGCGATATGTAGGTAGGGGTCCTTCATTAGGCCATACACCATGAACGTTAGGGGAGGGTTCCACGTTCCTGGTTATGTTAGGAGTTTGTCCCTTGGCCCCTCGGCAACTGGTCGTGAGGAGACCCTAAGGACGAGACCTGGATCCTCAACACATCGTTTTTCTCCCTGAGTCTCTTTGTTTCTTGGAGCAGGGCTTGTACTTGTCGTTCGCTTTCTTGTTGTTGTCTTTCCATGCTTTCGCGCCAGTCAAAATAATCTTCATCACCCATGGCTGATGAACGGCTCTTTGAAGGTATGGACATCTTCGTAAAAGCTTGTCCCATAGACGGCGCCAATGTTGATGTCGCGTCCCACTAGAAGTGTTATATCTCCCTGATGTCAATGCCCAATCAACTAAAAGTGATGTTTCCTTCTATTCTCCTACAAAAGATGTTTGGACAGGTTGTCCGGACACACCCTCCGAAGCTCTAGTTAGATTGACAATTATATAGAATATCTCCTCTTGGGAATTCCAAAAGTGGCTAGTGATGCGACTCATGGTAGCTTAGCTTTAAAGGCGTATCAACAAAATTTATACCTTAGATACTATTACTAAAGTAGCCAAGCTACTATAGCATAGTGGTTCTAGGATCGTTCACTGGGAAGGGTTTTCGCAAACACAAGTGATATTCAAATTAGGAAAATAAGTGATTTTCTTATGGATGTTAGCTTTAAAAGAAGATGTAAATGTTTTAGAAAGATTTAACTAATTTAAGCTAACATTAAAGACTAAAATGAAAGGGTGTAAAAGCAAGTTTCTCAAAGATAGGATAGCTATGCTCTGGCTCTTATGCAAATTGGAAATCTCAGGATAGGCTCCTCGCGTTGGGGTTGCAACTATGGTGATGTTTGCTTCCCGAACCAGTATGGATTTAGCAAATCAAGTTTTAATCCTTTAAAATGGCAAAACAGATGGTAGTGAATTTTATCAATGGTTATTCACCTTAGACTTCCTTTGAATGGCTCGTAAGAGATAACTAATAGTCTAAAGCTAAAAGCTTACCAAATATTGGCAACTCAAAGTCATTCCAAGTGATAAACTCACCTTTCAATGGCCATTGAAATTGGTTCTAATGGATTAATGCAAAACTTGGAATTGAAAACCTCACCTTTCAATAGCTCGTAGGAGATAACTAATGGATAGAAATCCAAAAGCTTATCAAGTATTGGTCGTTGGAAGTTGTCCAAAGGAAAACTTTGCATTAATGAACCATTAATGAAAAACGACTACCTTACCTTCCGGGTGCGAGAAATTTCCATGGGAATGCATCCAAGCCATCACATAATATCCATACTTTGAGAAACTTAAAAGGTTTTAGCCTCTCATCCTTGGGGATTTCATCCACCAAGGATGTTTGGCTACTAAGAAAATAGAAATGGGGAAGAACCGGAGAAGAGAGAAAAACCAAGCTTTATATATTTCTATATATATCTTACATATATTTCTCCATATATATTACAACGGATGCAAGGGAGTATAAATAGAGAAGTTTTTCCAACCTTCCTAGCTAAGAAATCTTATGATTGGTGGATTACAAGGAGAAGAATGGAAATTTATACAAAAATATCTAAAAGAAAAGATCTCGTGTGGAGTCAGCAAAACAGGGGAAAATTCGCACCACGCAAGGGGCGTGCAAAATTTTCGCACACCTGAAGGGGGTGTGCGAAACTCGCACACCATTCGCACACCTGAAGGGGGTGTGCGAAATTTTCGCACACCTGGAGCAGTTGTCTTCTGAAGGCCATAACTTCCTCGTTTCAGCTCCAAATTGTACACGGTTTAAAGTATTGGATTCTTGACTTCTTGAGCTTTGAAATGATATATAGCATGTAAAAAATGGACTTCGGGAAATTCTCCAAAAGTGCCAAAGAAGACTGCAACTGCTGTCCTCTGCTTTCCTCCTTGCTTCTCTTTGCTTTTCTTTGCTCTTCTTTGCTTTTCTTTGCTTCTCACCTTTTGTTGGCTTGCTTTGGTGTAGCTAAAAGCTTGCTTTAACTTGTCCAAGTAGCTCCTCCATCATTTGGCATGCTTGAATTGATTCATAAGCTGATATAAACATGTAAACTTGCCACAAAATGGTTAAAACCAATTACTAAGGACCTTAATGAATTAATTGGGTTAAATGAATATGATTACTACCCAAAGGTGCTTAAAACCATTATAATTAGGTCTACAAAATAGCACTTTTTGGTAGTAATCAGCTAGCTTACCCTCCTCCCCCTCCATTGAGTCATGGGAAGGCTTTTATAGTGTCTGGAGCCTTGTCACATCTAGGCTAGGGAGGTCCTTTGACTTTCATGGTCTTGATGACTACTTAGAGGGTGGCAGCGCAATCATTATTCTTTAGGCGGTTGATAGAGATTGCTGGTGGGGCGACCGACGTCTCACTTGTCACTTTACTCTGCAGGCGGTGCAGTGCAGAATGTGGCAGGTCACCTGAAAAGACATGGGGATATCCCATCGAGCGTGCTTTTGGTGGGAGGAAGAATGATTGTCCGCAGAATACGGTCAGGGATCCTATTTGGAATGTGTCATACAGTCTTAGAATAGCATGAGGCAACTGGCCATTAACTATTGGATCCGGACTGGATGTTCCCAGCTAATGGAACACGTCAGGACAGCGGCGAAGGGATGCCACGTGTCTTGTAAAAGGGTGCCTTGCGAGGTCAAGGCAGTCTGCCACGTGTTTGCCCAGGGAAGGTCCCTACAATACTTTTAAAGACCACTATGATCATCTCTTTGATGTATTTTCAAAATTCCTAAATAATGGAATCATCATCTCTAAGAAAAAGATGGAACTCTCTAAAGAATACATCAATTTCTTAAGAATGAAATTTGGGAATGGAAAGTTGAACTCCAAAAACATATTGTCAAGAAAAGCCTTGATTTTCCTAACAAACTTAAAGACAAAAGACTCTTTAATCATTTTTTGAGTCTTTTACATATTGTAAAAAAAGATGTGATTTAGATTGTAAAAATATTTTTTTTTGTAATCATCTAAATTTTATTCAATAAATTAATAATAAAAACTTAAATTATCATCATCTTAAAGATAATCTTTATCTAATCTATATTTTTATGAATTATTTTAATTAAATTATGATAATTTATATATATATATAAAAGGTTATAGTTGAAAAAACCAAACATTACCTGAATTAATTATGTATAATAATAATGGTAGGATATACATTAGAAATGATAAAGTTGTTTTTGAAAAAAAAAAGTGTCAAAACTCTTCATAGATTCGAAATCAAGTAAACATTATGTTGAGATATTAGGAATGATTTCCTTATATCATTCAATGTTGAGATATTAGGAAAGTTAAGATATTAGGATATTAGTTGTTCTTTCCTTATATCATTCTTTCCTTGTATCATTATTTCCCATTCTTAGAATGGTGATTACCCTCTATATATACTCTGTATATGAACGAATGAAAGAATGAATGAAAAAACTACCATTTATCAATTTGAAGATGGTATCAGAGCCATGGAACTAAAATCTTGGATATTTTGTTGTTATGGTAGTCTGACAACGATCAACCATCCTAAGACAAGCCCTAATATTGATAAGTCAACCTTCAAATGCACTCACTACAATAAGACTGATCCCACCAATCTGGATATCCCACAATTTCAAAGCACCAACTCTTGGTATGAGGAATGGTGATTACCCTCTATATATACTCTGTATATGAACGAATGAAAGAATGAATGAAAAAACTACCATTTATCAATTTGAAGATGGTATCAGAGCCATGGAACTAAAATCTTGGATATTTTGTTACTATGGTAGTCCGACAACGATCAACCATCCTAAGACAAACCCTAATATTGATAAGTCAACCTTCAAATGCACTCACTAAAATAAGATTGATCCCACCAATCTGGATATCCCACAATTTCAAAGCACCGACTCTTGGTATGACTAGGAAAATAATGAGGAACCGAGGGTTTGAACCATGGACCTTTAGAACATGTTTAGGCTATCACCACTTTGTTATTAATGATAATAATCGTGATCAAAAGAAGAAGGATTCCAAGAAAACCTCGACTGCAACTGTTATTGAAATAAAAACAGAGGCTAATGTTGCTGAGAAAGCCTCTACATTGGTAGCCGCTATAGATTATGGTGGTAAGTTTTTAAATACTTCTACACCTGCTATTAATAGTACATGGATAATTGATTCTGGTGCTACAGATCATATGACTTTTGATTCTAGACAAGTTTCACCCCTTAGACCTTCCTTACAAAAAATTGTTTCCACGGCCAATGGTAACACAACCCCAGTCATTGGGGAAGGATCCTTAACTCTTACTGATACTTTAAATTTGGATTCTGTTTTAGTTGTTCCATCTTTAGAATATAATCTTTTGCCGGTTTCTCAAATCACTGTAGCCTTATCTTGTATTATCATTTTTTTGCCTGAATTTTGTGTTATTAAGGACATCCAAACAAGACAGACGATTGGTTGTGGTATTAAACAGGGAAAACTCTATTACTTGGACTTGCAGTCAAATGATTCAAATAAGTTGCAACAAGCCTTGATGGCAGATGGATCTGAAGGGGAGAAGAAAAAGTCTGAAATTTGGTTGTGGCATCGACGTCTAGGACATGCTTCATTTGGTTATTTAAAAAAAATGTTTCCTAGTTTGTTTGCAAAGAGTGATATTTCTGGTTTCCGTTGTGATATTTGTGAATTGGCTAAAAGTCATCGTGCTTCGTTTTCGTTAATTTTGAATAAAAGTCTACTTCCTTTTATGGTTATACATTCTAATGTTTGGGGCCCATCCAAAGTCCTAACTTTGAGTGGCTCACGTTGGTTTGTTACTTTTATTGATGATTGTACCAGAATGACCTGGTTATGCTTGATGAAGACCAAAGATGAAGTGAACTTGTTGTTTCAAAATTTTCATAAAATGATTGAAACTCAGTACAATGCAAAGGTTCGGGTTCTGCGTAGCGATAATGGTAGAGAATATCAAAGTTCTGATCTTCAAAAGTATTTGGAAGGACATAGCATAATTCATTAGACTACTTATTCCAATACACCCCAACAAAATGGAGTCGTTGAATGGAAAAATCAGCACTTGTTAGAGGTTGTTCGTGCTTCCTTGATAGCAACAAAAATATCGATATCTTATTAGGGAAAAACAATCACATCTGCCGCATACTTGATCAATCGGGTACCTTACAGCTCAATTGACTTCCAAACATCTCTCCAAGTTCTTACTAATGTCGTAGTTGCCCCAACCGTCACAAATATACCTCCTCGTGTTTTTGGTTGCGTGGCATTTGTGCATCTACACAAACACCAACGCACCAAGTTAACTTCCTGTGCATTGCAATGTGTGTTTGTTGGATATGCATTGCACAAAAAGGGATATCGATGTTACCATCCTCCAACTCGACAAATGTTTATTACAATGGATGTGGTTTTTCATGAAGATTCGATGTATTTTTCATCTGAGTTTGAACTTCAGGGGGAGTACCATAAGGAAATTTAGACTCTCGATTATGATTATCATATCTCTAAGGATGATGAATCTGGACAATCTGAACTAGTGAACCAAGAAGCGGGTGAATTGGATATGAGTGGTACAACTCTAGAACCAAGTAGTAATGACCACCCAAAAGCTAAAGAAGTGATAGAAGAAGGGAGAGACAATACAATTGAACCATCTGAACAATTTGGGTCTAAAGATGCCTTCATTGAAATACCAAACCAATCATCGTCTGCTGAGGGTGTTCTTAATTTGGAACTTGATCCATTCATGAAACAGTTACCACACCGTCATAATAAAGGTATTCCTAAACCCACATATGAACTTGAATTGTCTACCAAAGTCAAATATCCCATGAGCAACTATGTGTCTAACCATCATTTGTCTAAATCAAATAAGTCATTTGTAAATCAATTATCTACTATAGTTATTCCTAACAGTGTGCAGGAAGCCTTAGCTGATCCAAGGTGGAAAGCAACCATGAATGAAGAGACGAAATCATTGTAGAAGAATGAAACATGGGAACTCGTAGAATGTCCACCAAGAAAGAAGCCAATTGGGTGTCGTTGGATCTATACTATGAAGTACAAGGCAGATGGTAGTATTAAACGATTTAAAGCAAGACTGGTAGCAAAAGGGTACACTCAAACTTATGGAATTGACTACACAAAGACATTTGCATATGTAGCTAAGATCAACACAGTTCGAGTATTACTGTCTTTAGCTGCAAACCTAGATTGGCCATTACAACAGTTCAATGTGAAAAATGCCTTTCTGTATGGCAAGTTATTTGAAGAAGTATATATGGATCTTCCACCAGGATGCATGGTGTCAAAAAATCAATGTCAAAAGGTGAGCAAATTGAAGAAGTCATTGTATGGGTTGAAGCAATCCCCGAGAGCATGGTTTGGAAGGTTCACAAAGTCAATGAGAGATTTTGGCTATCGTCAAAATAACTCAGATCACACTTTGTTCCTGAAAAAACAACATGGTAAGATTACGACACTCATCGTATATGTGGATGACATGGTAGTTACAGGAAATGATCCTGGAGAAAGAAAAGCTCTGCAGAATTATCTATCTAAAGAATTCGAAATGAAAGATCTAGGTTCTCTGAAATAATTTCTTGGGATTAAAGTTTCTTGATTAAGTGAAGGAATTTTTCTGTCTCAAAGAAAGTATGCCTTAGATGTTTTACATGAGACTGGAATGTCGGGATGTCAACCTGTTAATACACCAATAGAAGAAGGTCTGAAATTGTGTGTTGAGCCTAATCAAGTATCAACCGATAAGGGAAGATACCAGAGACTTGTGGGGAGATTAATGCACTTAGCTCATACAAGACCAGATCTTGCTTATGCATTGAGTGTAGTGAGTCAATACATGCATAATCCTGAAGAGCAACATATGAATGTAGTCATGCGTATTTTGAGGTATTTGAAGAATGCTCCTGGGAAGGGAATTTTGTTAGCTAAAAATGTTGATCACAGAGTATAAAAGTATATACTAATGTTGATTGGGCTGGTGCAGTGGATGATATGCGATCTACATTTGGTAACTTTACCTTTGTAGGTGGTAATCTTGTGACATGGAAAAGTAAGAAGCAAAATGTCGTTGCTCGTTCAAGTGCAGAAGCGAAATTTAGAGGTATGGCTCTAGAACTTTGTGAGGCATTATGACTAAGACTCCTCTTACAGGATTTAGGTTACCTATCTAGGCAACTAATCCGATTGTTTTGTGACAATAAAGCCGCATGTGACATTGCTCATAATCCAATACAACATGATCGTACAAGGCATGTCGATGTGGATAGATTTTTCATTAAGGAAAAGTTGGATGATAAGATTGTGGAATTGTCTAAGATTCGATCAGAGGATCAATTGGCCGATATCCTCACTAAAGTTGTCTCAAGTCAAGTGTTCTCAAAATTTTTAAACAAGTTGGGCATGTGTGACATCTATGCACCAACTTGAGGGGGAGTGTTGAGATATTAGGAATGCTTTCCTTATATCATTCTTTCCTTATATCATTCAGTGTTGAGATATTAGGAATGTTTAGATATTAGGAAAGTTGAGATATTAGGAATGTTGAGATATTAGGAAAGTTGAGATATTAGGATATTAGTTGTTCTTTCCTTATATCATTCTTTCCTTGTATCATTATTTCCCATTCTTAGAATGGTGATTACCCTCTATATATACTCTGTACATGAACGAATGAAAAAAAATACCATTTATCAATTTGAAGACATTATTATAATAATATTTTTGTGTGTTATTGTACAAAGGGTTTTGTACTTTTACGCTTAAATAATATAAAATATAAATTTGAGGAGACAAAAGTTTTGGAGTATAAGTGAATAAAGAAATATTATCTAAAAGAATTGTGGAAGGAAATTATTTTAAAGATAAAACAAGTAATTTAGAATATTTCATTTTACTATGATTTTGAAAAATGTTTTTTAATAATACTTGAAAACATTTTTAAAATCGGTTTTGAAAATCTTGAGAATGGATTCTTGAAGAATCATTTGAATTGATTTTTGAGACAATCATTTTCTAGGGGATTATTTCATAAATCATTTTTTTATATATAATATACTACTAAAAATATGTTAAAACATTTTTTTTAAATTTATATTTAAATATCAAAATATTTTTAATTTTTTTTATTGAAAACATTACTAATCCGTTTTATAGTGATTTTAAGAAACGCTTTTAACCTTTCTAACACTCGAAGATTTTTATCTTTCAAGGATTAGAAAGAATAAGCATATATTTGACAGCGATTCTAGGAAGTATTTTTTGCCTCAAAAGTGTTGTTGAAAAAAAATTAGGTGTTTAACAAAATTTAAGAAATGCTTTTAAAAATATGAAAAATCATTTATAGTATTGAAAAATCATTTTTGGATAAATAGGTGATTTTTCTAAAAATACTTTGAGAGAAAACACTACTACTAAAAACACTTTGAGTACAACCATTGTCAAACAGGTTTTAAAAGTGCGTTTGACAGTGATTTTAGAAAGTATTTTTAATCTTTGTAACACTTAAAAATTTTAATTTTTAAATATTACAAAAATTATAAATATTTCATGAAATTACTATCAAACGCACTCTAATAACACTTTCAATAATTACTACCAAGCACACTCTAATAAAGACATTCTTTGAAAATATTAAGTAAAATAAAAAAATCATTTTTTTTAAAGTTATTTTTAGTGGGTATTTGATAAACCAACTTAATAACTTAATTTAAATCATTAAATAAATTAAGTATGTTTGATAAATAAGTTAATTGTATGATTTAAAATAAAAAACAACTTTAAGTAATAAGTAAAAAAAATCATTTATTTTTAAATCTATATCTTCATTTTACCTTTTTACCTCATTTATCCTAGTTACTTCCACGATTTCTTATGTTAGTCCACGATCTCTATTATTAATCAACCTCCTTTACTTATGAGGATAAGTATGTTAATGTCATAATTTAAAATAAATTTTATCAAACAATTTTAATACTTAAAAATAAAAATTAAATAATAAGTTTTGAGCCAACAACTTATATATATTTTAAATTAAAATCAATTTAATTTATTAAGTAATTACCTCCTTCGTATTTTTTCATACTTGTGTGTTAATATAGATTAATAAAATTTTATTTGGTTTACCAAATATATTAGTTATAAAATAATAGGAAAATATTAAGTATCCGGTTGATACCATAAAAGCCGTATGATCCTAACATGTACACGTGACATTTTTTGATCGGTATTTATATTACCAAAAAAAATTCATAAAGGAGCCAAAAGTTCATTATGAGTCATTCTAAGAAACCTAAAATCAATCCCAAACGGATCAACAAGCGTATTTTTTCCATAGATTTTGTTTTTAAAATGTAGGAAGTGTTTTGAAAGTGGTGAAGTTTTTATTTGAAGACAAGAAGGAAATGAGAAGAGCTCAACAGTCCATGCCCTGAGAAGATGAAAGAGAGGAAGAGAGGAAGAGAACAGCTGCAGCAAAGAAATCTGGAAGACAGGCAGAGCAATTCAAGAACACTCCCAGAAACCCCACATGTAGTTGTTCACACCTCTTCCTCTCTTGATCTTTTCTCACACTTCTTTTATTTTTAATTTTTTTTTTTTTGGCTTTTTATTTGATCCTTTTCCCTAGTTTTCTCTTGATCCAAAAAGAAATTTCACTCTTTACTGGTTCCCCTTTCTTGATATGGTGGAAAAAGGGCCAAAGGTTTGGTATTTTTGTTGGGTGTCTGATGGTTCTCCGTTTCTTGATTTGTTGGGATTCATTTTGGAAGAAATCGCAGCCAAGATAATTTTGCGGAGAAGATAATGCAATTTTGAAAGGGTTTAGAAACTTTGCTTCACAGGGTTTATGAACTTAGTGCAAGTATTAGGCATGCATGTCTTTTGAGCTAATACATTGAATACTGTTACAATGGGAAGATTTTCAAATATCTGTTGATGTTGACGCTGTTATTGTTGTTATTAGCCACTTATCCTTGAAATTATATTGATGTTGTATGGTATATTTCAGTTCCATTTTTTGGTCATGTGGTTCACTGGGTAGTATGCCATGTTTGTTATTGTTTCAAAAGCATGCTGAATCTATAGTAATTTCTGAGTTGGGTGTTCTTGAGACTTTTTTATGAAACTCTTTTTTTGGGGTCTAAAATTGGCACCAGTGGCATTGCTTGTGAAAACCATTCTCCAAATTCAGATTATGATTGCCATTTTTATGCTCCTAGCTTTGAAAGACATTCAAAATTAACTATATTTCATTATATTCCTGATAGATTTGAGTGAAGAAAAAAGGATTCTTCTAGCCTACATTGAGTAGTTGGGCAAGAGTTTCATTAACTTGAAGTGAAGAATCTCAAGATTATCGATAGAATATTTAATTTGATGTAATGCACTTTTGTAAGGGATAGTTTTGAAGGAATGCGCCTTTTAACAAGGCATTGTTGCATTTCATTACTTATCCATGGTCTAATAAAAGTGACTGATGCTTTAAGAAAAGAAAATGTTTTGACTACTTATTTACTTGTGATAAAAGTTGGTTGCATTTTCTGTTTTCTGTTTCTAGAAGTGTTTGTTGTTTGGAATGAATACACACACACACACACACGCATAAACATCATAGTGGCATTGAGGAGAAAAGGGCCAAGTGCATTGATTGTTCACAAAAGATTCTGGAAAAGCCTCCTCATGGGTCAAATCGAAATAGTTTTATTACAAAGATCTATTTTAATTTAAAAAGCTCAGGACTTGTTTAGAACAAGAGAAATTTATACAAGAGGACTTCAATTTGATCAATTTAGTTATAGCAAGAGAGGACGAAGAAGACAACAAGCTGCCCTTGTTTTGTCAATGGGGGCCTTCGTCCGATATGTATTCCACAGTTAGGAAGTTTCCCCTTGAATTGGGCATGGCTTAAGATGACATGTACTGAAAAACTACTGTTATACCAATAAGGTCATAACTTCGCAGTTCCACTTCTATTTTATTTTATGTTGTCTTCTTACTTGTGTTAAAATAGGACATCATCATATGACTTTTGTTTGTGGGCATTGACCTAGACAAATGATCATCATGGGAGTGGTCGGCATGGAATAGGAGAAGCTCATTTCTTTGTTTAGAACTTATTCTAATCCTTGATGCTGTTAGTAACACAAGTTATAGCAACTTCTAATTCAAGTTATACAAACTTAATGCATTTACTTTTACACAAAATTCATGAAACAGAGTAGCTCTGCCTCCCCTTTTCAATTTTTTATCCCCTGGTGATCCTACAGCTTTCCCTAGGCAGTATTGACCATGAGAATGTTGATACTCTCATTGTCATTGATAGAATTGATTTCCCCATGTAGCAGTCACAGTCAACTGATTATCTGAATTGTGGGACTTATGGTATGAAACAAATAAAAGCAAGTATTTGCTGTTTCCTTTCTGCAAGTGCAGATATTTGAATTTTTTATATAGTGATCCATGTCTATTTTAATGTAATCCTAGTATGGTTTTATGATTTTTTTGTCATTTAAATATGTCATCCTTTGCAATCAATTATCCATATATGAACAATTTAAGCATCTTCTATTATTATTTACAGTATCTTAATCCTTATATTACATAGTTCTCATATGGTTATATACATTTTTGTTCTAAATTTTTACAAATTAATACGGAAATCATGCTGAGATATATGTGTACTATGCTCGAGTGTGTTTTCTTCTTTTGTCCCCTTGCTTACCTGTTTTAGCAATAAATTCCTACATTGTGGTGTACTTTGTTGCGCCTTTTGCTTATATTCTCTTATTGCCTACAAAAAAAAGTGTATTATGCTCAAGTATTTGTATCTAGTGTGTTGCATATGGGGATCTATAACATGCTTGATTTTCTGTTCATTTTAACTTAGCATAAATTACTGTCTCAGATGATTTCTCCATGCGAGAGGAATATCTTTCAGCTTGTACTTTTTTGTCCCTTTTAGTATTAACCTAAGCATATTTTCATCTTAAACATAATAGAGTAATGCTGAAGATATTATTGCAGATGGACTCTTTGGCAAGAAATCGAAGCACCAAAGCTGAAAACTCCAAAATGGAAGAATCTGGGGGCCAAACTTCAGAAGAGCCTGCAACTAAGTTTCAAGCAGATGAAATTCATCCCCTTTTGGGGAAACCATACTTTCATGTGGTTCTTGTAAAATCACATTTGAATCAAATGGTAAGAGTTTCCTTTAGCAATAGGAACTCCTAAGTTTTTAGGTAGGTGGACCTTTAAACAGTTACAAAAAGAGAAAAAAGAATCAGGTGGACCTCAGGATCCTATCTACCAATCATAATGTTATGTTGTTATAAATGCACATCCAAATGATCCTGGCTGTCTGATTGGGTGCATGGTAAAAGCATGGTTAACTAATGGTTAAACGTGTTCAACCAGATTTATGATTATTTTTATTTCATCAATGTTGTTACACTGTCTACAAAGTGAAGTAATAGTTTGATGGACAACCATTAATCAGGAAACACCACATCTTCTCATAGAAAGGGCTTACTTCCATGCCACAGAAAAATAAAGAACTACTACATTTTTTGTAACTTTTTTTTTTTTTCTTTTTCTTTTCTCTTTTGAAAAAGGAAATGCTGTATTTTCATTGCTTTCAATCAGTAGGGGGTTCACTCCCAGTAATGAAGTTATGGCAGTCTGTTAAATAAAGCTTAGTCTGGTTTGTAATAGATTTTTTGTTTGATGATATTAGGTGCTTCCTACCAAAATGCATCCATCAGTTCCTTCTACTGTGATTCCTGCAGTTCTTGTCCATCAGGACAAGAGATGGGAGATGACTTTTAATGGAGATCACCGTACCCACAAACGGTTTGATATTGGCTGGAGAACATTTGTCAATGACAACAACCTGAAAGCTGGAGATGCATGTGTATTTGAACTCATGGAGTGCAATACTAGCAATATCAAGTTCAGAGTTCAAATTCTCAGAGGTGATATCCCATCTATATTGTTAGACAGGGCAAATGGTGAAACTTCAGATACTGCTATTGTCATTGAGTAGACTTTCCCCTATAAGAACTGTTCCTGGAATTTTTTATTTCCTGTACATTTACCAGTCAGGAGCTAGGTTAGATATTTGAAACTCCAGTAGATACTGATGTGCATCTGTTGTTTGCATATGTGGTTGTCTTAATCAGAAATGTCTCATCATTCATATTCATCCATTCACACAATATCATATTATAGTATATTTATGCATATCACTGATTAATACTGAAAACCTGGAGGTGTTTAGTATAAGAAAACTCCTTGAGGTTTTTGAAAATAGATGACCTCGAATTTCTTGTTGAATTGAACTGTAAGCTGAAGGTTATTTTGTTGGGCTTTCTTTAGAAGAAAAGCTGAAGTTCGTAATTTCTTTTGTTTTATGTAAAAATGTTGAAAAGCTGAAGTTTGTAATTTTATTCTGAAATTATTGTTCTATGTAAAAATGTTTTGATGATTTTGCCTTTTTTTTTTTTTTTTTTTTGAAGCTTTTGACATCAGAAAGTGGATCATTTTGTTGTGATACTGTCCTATTTGATTTGATACCTCTTGTGCTGTCTTAAATTTGAATATTTTTTAGGATATATCTGACATGTTAGAACGTTAAATTCTGGACAATTGCTACTCTGGACGATTGTGTTAGTTGGCTGTGGAAGGAGATGCCTCACTGGTAATTGTTCAGATCAAAAAAGAAGATGAGCAGTCCCTGGAAATACAACTAGAAAACAGGGGAGTATAGCAATTGTCATGGTTCCTTGAGTATCGAAGCTAGATAATTGTAAAGTACTTGAGCTTGAAGTGGGCTGTTTCATTGATGAAAAAACTGTAACAGGCTTCTTATAAGTTGAGAGTTGGTCATGGCCAACCTTTTTTATTAAATGTCCCCTAGATTGTCAGGTATTTCATTTTTGTTCCACACTGTCTTTAGGTCATTTTAATTGTTTGATATTATACAGATAGTGATACCTGCAATAATTATTGTGCCCTATGCCTTCTTAGCTAAACACCGAGGCCTTGACCTCTGTTTGGGTTTCTACAGGTGTTTTTTAATGCTTGGTTGATTCTAAAAGAGTCCATGTCCTTCTGTTGTGTAGTCTGTCCTATTTTAGGAAAACACCTCTTTTTCCCTCATTTTATTTGAACATTTCCTTGTAAACCCAGTGGCTTCTCCACAAATGATGACAGACTATTGATTTGCACCATTTCTATCAATGACATCATGCTATGGATTATCAATTGTTTGAAGTTTGAATCTGAGAATTTAATTTTTCAGATGGGCAAGGAAAACTATATAGTGTGATTGAACACATTGGCTGTAGGAATATTGGTGCTTGAACCTTATAGAATGTTGAGGGATGGACCAATACTTGAGAATGCCATCGGATTAGCTTAGTCCTAGGTCTCATTAATGAGGCTGTTGGCCTGATTAAGCAACTGAATCATCTATAAGTAAGCATGATTAATATGATCATTTTGCTTGTTTCAAGATTAAGAAGGTAACTTGTCGGACTTGTTTTGTCATATGTTGCTTCCTTTCAGCATTTTGTTGGCCATAACACCTTACCGTTACTTGTATTATCAACTTTTTCTAATAATTGGTTGCAATGGAAGCATTTCTGGGAAGGTTATTACAACATTTAGTTCCGCTAGAATATCATGAGAGTCGGTATCTAAAAGAATTCTGATTCCCTCTGTTTCCGATTTCTTTCAAAATGGTCATAAGCAGGTCTAGTTCGAAGAAAAAGTGAGAAACTACAAGCTAAACCCAACAAGGAAATGCATGCCCACCAAAAAAAAGTCTGCTGGTAGCATTGCCTTCCCATGCACACCATTGCTTCCCCAATCAAGACCTTTTGTTTTGAACTTTCTATATTAGAATCATACACTAGAGCTGCCAGCAGGCCATAAAGGAGCGAGCCAAGTGGGATGTTTGTGATGAGGATGTTGTGGTTGACCCCGGTACTGTTAGGCCCAAATAGTTCTGATGTGATAGACACAGCTGCTGCAAATACGAACCCAGAGCTAAGCCCAATCAAGCCCGTGCCTGCATGCAATGCTATCTTGCTGCCAGACAGAGCAAGCCAAAAGAAGGCAAGAGGTGTCGGCAAAAGGGCTACCGCAAGCCACCCTGTCCTCGCAAAGTACACCTTACTGCATTAACAAAAGCTATTAGTGACAGTACATTGAAGATTATCTCCAAGAAACTTCCTAACGCTTCACTACTCTGCTTCCTTTCTTTTGTTTAGGCCTAGGTTACAATCTTGAAATTACTTTTCTTTCCTCTTAAAAGCAAAAGAAAATGCATTGTTTCAAGAGTACTTCCAAAATGCCTACAAAACAGTTTCTCTAGAGTGCACTTAGTTTAGTTGTTGTGGAGTTATTGATACTTACTTTTTCAGAAAGTCTGGTGCAGCTGAAAGCAAACGTCCAAAGAATGAGCATGCTGAGTAGAGTGTGACAATCGTATTAGTCTCTGAACTGTATCCTAGTGATTCTGAAATCTGCCCTAGGTTATTACTGTAAGCTAGCCCAATCGTTCCCCCACAGAGGTATGCTATATAATATAGCCAGAAATCCCACCTGCGGACCAACACCCAAGCAGGGTGCTCCTCACCTAGCCTCATTAACTGATCCTTCCGAGTCACAACCTCACAACACCCTTGCTTCTCTTGGGCACTGTATGCAATATCATTTGAGTAATCAGCCGTGCTTGTAGAATGATCATCATCCATGCTTGTAGGATAATCATCTGTGCTTGTAGAGTTAAAACTCATGTTTGTAGCCCTACTTCCAATGAGTTCCTTCTGAAGCTCAAGGAATTCTACCTCCCCCATGTTGGAACTTGAATGGGAGGTTTGACCTGCCCAACCATGAGAATAGATGATCCCAGGTAGAGACAAGGGGAGGACAAGGAGAAGTATAGCCCCGCCAAGAAGGATACGGGCCACTGATACATTATAAGTATTATAAGACAATGAATCCAGGAGGAGGAGATAGAGACCTGTAAAAACTGCAATACCATTGAGGAGGAGGAATATGAGAGAGTCACTTCGGACGGTATCACTAGAGAAGTTCTGAGGAGGGGGTTGGCGGAGGATTGGCACAAGGGCCAGGGTAGATATGACAAGAGGAACTAGGGCATTTAGGGAGAGGTAGAGGCTGTCATTGTGAGGGTTTATGGCATTGGCGATGAGGGTGTATAATGCTGCACTTACACCATTGAAACCGGTGGTTAGGGATAATGCCAGTGGTCGATTGCTGGGAAAATGTTGGATGCATAGGACATAACATAGAGTGTTGAACCAGGAGATGCTACACCCAGCCAACAGGCAGATAAGAAAAACCTGCACATTTAGAATTAGAAGAAGCTCTGTTAGAACATTGAAAGTGGCAATGGGGTTGCGGATTCTACTTTCTTTACCTAATGCAAAAGAAAATACTTAATATAAGTAAATTGTATGGATTTTGATCCCATAGGAAAATGTTGTCAATAACTTAGAACTAGAAAGCCAAAATCACAAGCTCACACCTTTCTATTATTGAAAATTTTGTCAATAATGTTCAAGAGTTTGAGCTTCAAAGGAAAAAGGGAGAAAGTGTAAACCTAAAGACAGAACTAGGCATCTTAAAAAAAATAGAAAACTACAGACCAAGGGAGAGTTAGGTATGGAAAAGGTGAAGATATGAATGCGATGGTCATTCTTCTAATTTCAAGATTAATTGAGGTCTTTTAATCAAATCTCTCTTTTTAAAAATGGAAAGCAAAATTAATGGTGTGTTTGAGAATGCTTTAAAAAATTGTTCTCAAAAATTAGTTTTTAAAAACAGTTATTTGATATTTTTTTATAATAAAAGTTTAATTAGAAACTTTAAATAATTTTTATATTTTAAAATGTTTTTAAAAAATAAATTTTATATAGTGTTTTGTTTTTATTTATATATGTCCGATTAATTTTTAAAACGATTTTCAAAAAATAAAGAAAATAACTTAAATATTTTTTTTTCTAAAATAATTTATTTTTATATAACACTTATCAAACAAGCATAAGCATTTAGTATTCTGCATTTGTGTGGAAGGATGGAGTGGGACCACTGGGCACATGGGTCTGATCCAATAAAAGCTTGTGTGGGTACTTGCCTTTCTTGTGGTTGAACATGCCCTTCCGATACGCTTCATTTGCATGTGGGCATTTCCCGTGGGTTGGGCTGAATTGCGGTTATAATAAGGCCAAATTCAGCCATTATTTTCATTGATTTGACATACCCATTTCATGGATTGTCTTCAAAGTGAAGTATGTAAATGCCAACTAATCACCCCAAAATGGGAAAATAGTGGTTGGGTTTTTGTTAGGGTTTGGTGCTTGGCTCATCTACCTTTCTGAGTTATTCACCCACCAAACTTTCTTCCCAAGAATAAGAATGAGAATCAAAGTTAATTATAATACTACAAATACTTTTAATTTTGTAAAATAATCATATGGCCACTAAATTTGTCACCAAAAATAATTTTCTTTTCTTTTTCAATTGTATAATTTTTTTCTTAAAATAAAAGACAGAAAATTTGAAAAAAAAAATTAAAATGGAGAAGAAAGTGTCAATGGTTGATTGTTTGGGGGAGAGAATTCACTGGATTTCCTAGAAAATAGGGAGGAAAACTGAGGGAAGACAGAAAACAAAAAAGAAAAGCAAATTAACATGCTTCACAAACTAAATCAATCAGACAAGAAGAGAAAACAAAACCAAAAATTTAAAAACTCAAAGCTAAACCAAACAACCATGCATTTTCCGTCTCATTTTCCCACACTTTCCATCAATTTCAGAGAGAGAGAGAGAGAGAGAGAGAGGGTTGCTGACCAGAACATAAGGCAAGGAGATGAGTCTTTGGATGAGGAGCCATTGGAGGCCATAGCCAAGGAGGCCCATGAAAGCAGCCATGAAGAGGAGGAGGCAGAGAGGCAAATACAAGAGAGAGACCCCACAACACCACCCAAAAGCCTTGCCCAGATCAGATGCCACAGAGAGATAGTTGAGTTGAAGCTGTGAAATCCCCAGCACTGATTTCAGATGTGAAGAGTATGATGAGAAGTCTAAGTTTGTTCCTGTGAAGGCCTGAATCCATGTTGTTGCCACCAGTATCATCCATCTCCTTGACTCCCCCACCATGCCTATCGCTTCCCCTTCAATGCCTCTCTCACAGAGAGGGAGAGAGATGGCTCCAGAGAGAGAGAGACCGAAACCGCTAGAAATTAATTATTGTGTCAGGACTCAGTAGTGACGGTCGGCAGAAAATATAAGAGATATAATTCAAGGGGCAGAAGCAAAATTCAACTTAAAATAGAACTTCTAAACATCCGTCTATTTTCATATTTTATTCGGCAAATTTGAATAATATTTGGCATGAAAAATCTGTTTATAATGTCTTGAGAACTTGGAAGTTGGATTTGAGTATGTGTGACGAAAAATCCTACTCAGAAATTGGGTCTGGCGAAGATATTACTATTATGTAGGAAAATAGAAGAAAATAAAAATACATTTATTTTATATTTGATTATTAAGGAAAGAAAAAAATATTAAAATAAATTATTTACAATAATAAATAAGAAAAAATTAAATATAATTAAATTAGTTGAAAATTTATGTATGAGTAAAATAAATTTAAAATAGAATATACAAATAATTTATTCATATTATTTTTTTTTTCTCTATTTTCTTTTCTTGTATTTTCTCTCAATGTTTTTGAAAACCAAAATACGGCCTAACCTTATATTTTGTTCTTGGAAATGAATCCTACGTTTTAGAAAATTTGAGAGAAAATATTAGGAATAAAAATAAAAATAAAAATAAAATATATTTAAAGTTAATAAATTATTATTAACTGTATATTTAAAATCATTTCAAATATTTTTATTTTATATAAAAATTAAATCATTAAAAAATACATAAATTTGTAACTTAAATTTAGTTATATTTAGTTCTCTCTCATAATTTTTTTATGGTAACTGAATAAAAGATAAATAATTTTCTTTATTTATTATTATTATTTTTTGCTTTATTTTCCTTAAACCAAAGAAGAAAAATATTAGAGAAAGAAAATAAACTAGAAAAATAAAAGGAAATAATGCATTTAAATTTAGTAAGTTATTTTTATGTTTTTTCTTAAACTTATTTTACTTTTTTTTTCCTCTTTCATATAAAGATTAAGTAATTTAAAAATACATAAAATTTTAAGTAATTTTAATTATATTTAATTTTTTTCATACCTTTTAAGTAAACCAAATATAAAAAAATTATTTTTCATAATTATTTACTTTTTTTTCCTTTCCTTAATAATTATTTTTCCTCTAAAAAAAATATTTAAAATGTATACCTTTCTAATCAATTTTAATTTTTTTTTTTTTTTTTTGCAAACTAAATATTAAAATTTTATTTTTCTTGATATTTTCTCTTCTTTTTTTTTAGTATTTTATTGAAACAAAGCCATGTGCTATTTTAACAAATGAGTAACTATTACGCAAAAGAAAAAAATAATAATAATGATTTTGATACTTCTGGTTTTTGGTTTTGTTTAATTCTCAAGAATTTGAATTTTTTTAGAATCCAATTAACACAATAAATCTTCAAAATTAAACAAACTCTTCGAGAGTTAAATTAAGGGAAAGTTGTGTTTTCATGGGCCAATATGGTAATAATATTGTTTTTGGAACCCAGGTTTGTGAAATGGGAAAAACATCTGTTAATGTGGAAACTTATATCAGTTTCATGCACTATGAGCTGGCTGTGTTTTTTCTACCGAGCTTGCCCCTCCAGGTATCCACGTCAGCAGCCCATCTCAGCACGGGCTGAAACTGAACCAGTTTTCTTTTGCAAAATCAAACACAAAAAACACCCTAGGCGACTGACCGTTGTTCCTCCCTCTGTCTCATTTGGTACCCATTCCTCTCATCTTTCTACACTCTGTCACGGAGGCAAAGCAGAGGTTCCCACAAGAAAACCCTAGCGTTCAGCCGTTCTTTCTTCCCTCTCTCTCATTTTTGCAGCCATTCCTCTCATCTGTCTTCACTCCGTCACCGAGGCGAAGCAGAGAATCTTGTATATTTTTCAACAATTTCTCTCATTTAATTTCTGAAGCCTTTAATCCCAAACTCCAATCTAGTTTTCTATCTTCAGCCCCTTCTCCTCTCAAAGTCCTAACCATTTTCAGCCCCTTCTCCTCTCAAAGTCCTAACCATTTGAACCCGATCATCCCAATTTCGTCACCCCTTCGGATCGAAGAGGGTGTGAAAATTTGCAAAATTTCACACATTTGAAAGTATAAACCTTTACTTGAAAACCTGAATCGAAATTTTTGTTGCTTGTGGTAATTGTGAAGAACCAAATGGAGCACTTCATTGAAACAAGGTCGAGTTAAGAAGACGGCTTGAGGAGGGTACGTGTTGACTGAAAATCTGGTTTAGGAAAGCGAACCGGAATGGAAGCGACAACTCTGATATATTGGGTTCATGAAGAAGAATCTCGTGTTCTTCTCATTGGATCACATTTTTCTGTAACCTTCACATCAAATGTGAAGGTAATTAATTTGTATTTAGGGTTGTTTTTTTAATATTTTTTTGTTTAAACTGGAGCAGAAGAGTGATTTCGAGTGGTTGTTGTATTTGCAATTTTTCCTCCATTGGTGAGGGCATAGGTTGAGGCGAATGTCGATTTTGGATCGTATGAGCGGCTGTTCGATCTCAATATTTTGTGTATTGGAGACTCATGAAATGGAAAAATGTTGTGGACATATTTAGAAATTGGGTGGAAAACTTGTGTATTTATTCAGATTTTAGACTGATGGTAATAATTGATGAATATAATTAGGCAATATCATATATTGGCGATTAAAATGCATAAATTATGTGTTGGTTAGTAGAAATTGTTGGTAGTGTTTGTGAATTTGTAATGTTTGTTGGAATTTGTAGTGTACATCTTTTGTCAACGAAGACAGAATTGTTTCATCGCATCAGGTACTACCTTAATGCAAAACATGTACTACCTTAATGGGCTTGAGGTACTACATTAATGTACATCAGGTACTATCTTAGTGCATATTTGAGAAATGTTGTTGTTGTGTGACTTAAGACACAATTAGTTCATTTCATTACACATTGCAGCATGACATTGTTATGTTCTCATAGGTTACTCCATCGGTGGCGTATGTAATCATAACAAATTTCATGTACTACCTTAATGCACATAAGGTACTACCTTAATGGTCTTCAGGTACTACCTTAATGTACCTCAGGTACTACCTTAACGCACCTGCGAGAAATGTAACCATTTTGTGGCTTCAGATTTTTATTAGTTAATTTCATTACCTATTGCAGCATGACATTGTTATGTTCTCATAGGTTACTCCAACGGTACCTTATGTAATCATAAGAAATTTCAGGTACTACCTTAATGCACATAAGGTACTACCTTAATGGTCTTCAGGTACTACCTTAATGTACCTCAGGTACTACCTTAATGTACCTCAGGTACTACCTTAACGCACCTGCGAGAAATGTAGCCATTTTGTGGCTTCAGATTTTTATTAGTTAATTTCATTACCTATTGCAGCATGACATTGTTATGTTCTCATAGGTTACTCCAACGGTACCTTATGTAATTATAAGAAATTTCAGGTACTACCTTAATGCACATAAGGTACTACCTTAATGCACATAAGGTACTACCTTAATGTACCTCAGGTACTACCTTAACGCACCTCAAGTACTACCTTAACGCACCTCAAGTACTACCTTCACGTGCTGAGATGGGCTGCTGACCTGGATACCTGAAGGGGCAATTTCGGTAGAAAAAAAACAACCGGCTCAGAGTGCATGAAACTGATATAAGTTTCCACATTAACAAATGTTTTTCCCATTTCACAAACCTGGGTTCCAAAAACAATATTATTACCATATTGGCCCATGAAAACACAACTTTCCCGGCCCATGAAAACACAACTTTCCCTTAAATTAAAGTTACATATTATTTTGATTTTGTCATAACTATTACAATCATTGTTTTTTCCAATATGAGATTAATTTCAATCATATTCCCTAAAGTTTGGGTTAAAGACCTCAATCCAACACAAATCCTTTTTTTTCTTTTTCTTTTTTGAATTTAAATTCATATTTTTAAATTTTGAATTTTTTCCCGAAAAATATAAAATCATACATACTCATAACTCAAGTTGGATGACTCTCAAATAACTCAAAGGACAACCTTTAGGCATTTCATTTATTGAGAGGTCTCTAACCCCCTTTTTGTTTGTCTTGTTCAAAATCTATTGTATTCATCATTCTAATCGTTATCAAGGTAATGAACCATCAACCCGTTGCCGCTTTTTATAAGGCACAAATGGGGGAATTTGTCATGGAAGCAGAAGAACTAGTGAAACTACACGAAACCATCACAAAGGTTTGTGCACAAAAAAATGGGCAAACCCTTATGGGTTGTACTTGAAGATAATTCGAGCCTATTTAAACAAATACTATGTTTACATATGAATCCCTACGTCATTACATTCCATTTAGGATTAGGAATGGGCATAATCGGATTTGCATTTTACATATCTCTTGTTATTTGGGATTCTATTCACCTCTTTGGGCTTCTATTGAATTGAGAAATAGGTTTGATATATACCTATCCATCTAGGTGTAGGAAGATATACTCCTCCACCTTTTTGATAAATAAAAAGTATATAAAATATGTAAAAGAAAAGAAATCGATTATGTATCCTCTTCTTCTTTATTATTATTTTTTTGTTCATAACTGTGTCTTATCTACTCACATTAAAAAAAAAAATGTTAATACTCAATAGATATTCAAAAGATTAAATTAATTAGTTGAAAGATCCAAAAGTATAATCTAGAGTAGTTGACAGGTGGGAATAGACAAGGTTCATATCATATACAATACAAATATAATCTGATATTGAATTTGAATATAAAACCAAAATGAAGTTATGAACATACAGAATTCAATCTGATCTTGAATTTGATCAAAATGAAGTTATGAACATACAGAATTTTGTTAACTCAAATAGTTAAAACCTTAAATTAAATCCTATTGAAATAGTTGATGGAATAGAATTGGAGGCAAATGAAAAGACTAAATCTTCAATTATCTTTTAGGTTTATGATGACAATTTTAGGAATGACTTCCATTATGTCAAGTAATTAAAACCCTAACTAAAAAAAAAAATTAAATTCTTATTTAAGTTGATTATTAGTATGAAAAAAATTAAATTTTGAATTACCTTTAGGTTTGTGATGATAGTTTTAGCTTCATCAAGTAATTAAAACTCTAACTAAATGAAAAGATTAAATTTTTATTTAAATTGATTATTAGTATTGAAAATATTAAATTTTGAATTACTATTTAGGTTTGTGATGATAATTTCATGAATGACTTACATTACATCAAGTAATTACAACTCTAACTAAATAAAAATATTAAATTTCCATTTAAATTGATTATTAGTATTGAAAATATTAAATTTTGAATTCCCTTTTACGTTTGTGATGATAATTTCAGGAATGACTTCATTAAGTAATTAAAATTCTAACTAAATGAAAAGATTAAATTCTTATTTAAATTGATTAGTAGTATTGATTAGGGTATTTTTTTGGAAATAAAAAAGTGACAAGTAGCTTGTATAGATTTTGAAATTTCTTTAATTACTTCCTTTATCTTACTTTGACTCAAATGTACAAAAAAATATTGGATGAAATTTCAAACTAATGGGAAGGAAGTGAAATTAGCTCTTCCAATATGATAGAAATGTAAATAATAATAATAATAATAATAATAATAATAGTGTTTGAATTAGTTAGAAAATTAAGGTTTTTGTTTTTTAATTCAAGTCTAGCCGTCAATAATACCTAATTAAATTGAAACAACGTAGTATCTTTCTAGTTCTTGAATACAAAAAAATTAAAATTAAAATGCATTTTATTAAACATAGGAAGACTTATTATTAAAAATTACATTTGTGATCTTTTATTAAATAATAAAAAATATTTTTATATTAAAAAATCAAAATACCACATGTTAGGATTCTAGGTATACCAATATAAGGTAATTGTTACTTTTTATAAATTTAAAATTTATAAATATAAGTGATAATATAAGCAATAATATGGTAAAAATCAATATAAGAATAATTACAATAAATAGAGTAAAGAAAAGAGAAATGCAAACACTAGTTTTTATAATGGTTTTATACAATCCAACCTACATCTACTCTCTTCTAAGCTTTTATCCGAATGAGAGTTCCTTAATTAAGGCTCCCAACCATTCAAATTTTATACTTGGATTGTGGTTTCAAGGAACCCTTTACATCAAGACTTCAAAAGCCAAGTCTTCAAACTATTCCCTTTAGATTATGGTTCCAAAAAATCCTCTCAAGATATAGAAATGAAGACAAAGTTTATAATATTTGTTCAAATGAAATACAAAGAAATGAAATGTAAGTTTGAAAGCAAGAACACTCTAAAATACACTCCTCTGAGGCTTAAATAATATTAAAGAATGATTTATAATTCCTTCTCATGCAAAATAATAAGTTTAGAGTTGATAGATAGAAGTTGGAAGCCCAAACTTGCTGTTAGACATTGTTTGGGGTCGACCAACCGGTCAAACCAGCTACTAGCCATTAGGCGGCAACAAATACAAAAAGTGACTATTAAATCATAGGTGCTTAACCAATCCATCACCAATTTGATCAACTCTCAACTGATTGAGTGAACAATTGTTGATTAAGTTAGTTGAACAATAACTGGTTGAGCGAATAGTAACTAGTTAAGTTGCTTTGGTCAAACAATGGTCAAACATGCATAAAATATGAAAAATTGATACACAAATGACCTTTTATGATTCAAATTGTTTTAATATGAAAAGTTAATATTAAAAAACTCTTTTTAATGATGAAATACATGTTAAAATATGAGTTTTTATTCTTGAAACAATCAATCTCAATTTTTATAAAATCATTAAAAGATGCATAAATGAACTCTATAGTTTTTCCAATTTTTTCATTTTTAAAGTAAAATTCTTAGGGGAATCCAACTAGATGAACTTCTTGTAATTTTGAAAACCTTTTTAACTATGAATAATATTAAACAAAGGTTGTTTTCATTTAGAAATATTTTTCATCCAATTTATAAAAGAATAAAATAAATTTAGACACTTGGATGATTTTAAGTGCTTAAGTAAAAACGAAATGCATGATCCTAATGTACCAAAATTTTTTGAAAGAGATCCTAAATAAATGGTCTTGATTGATCTTCTTTTTAAGGTCTTTTACTTCTTAATTTTCCTTTAGATTGATTTATCCATATGATTTCCACTTTGAAAATCTTTTTGCCTAAATATCCTTAGGATAAACCATTAATTCAAAACCTTATTTTGTTGTTATCAAAACTAAGATTAACCAAATCTTAGCTTCACAATCTCCCATTTTTTTATGATAATAAAACCAAGGTTGCTAAACTGCCCCCCCCCCCCCCCCCCCCCCCCCCCCCCCCCCCCCCCCCCCCCTTAGTATGTGCTCCTTGATTTTTAAAAGATATTCAAGTTTAAGAGCTTTAAGAAGTATATTAAGGATGTTACAAAATAATATAACCAAATATATATAGCACAATGAGTAATTAGTAATTGACAAGATAACAAACAAGATGCATGCATATATATATATGATCATTGAGATATGAAGCATTAATATTCAAGATTGTTAAAACAAATATGAGAAAATAAAGGCTAAACTTAATTAGGAAAAACACCTAAGAGAGAGGGAGGTGTGAATTGGGTTTTAAAAATCTTTTCTTTAAATATAATAAATTCAAGTAAAAAAGCAAAAATATAAAGAGATAGGGTTAAAGAAAGCAAACTCATATTTTATAGTGGTTCGACACCCTTTGCCTACGTCCACTCTCCTCAATCTCCTAACCGAGTGAGGGTTCCACTATACTTGAAGCTTCAACCAAGCTTTCAACTCTTTTACACTTGGATTTCGGCTCCAATGGACTCTTATACAATCCCTTCAAGTCTCTACTCACTTGAAACTTCTAACACTCAAATAACAAATTTAAATATCTCAACCTAGCTCAATGAGGGTTCAAATACAACTCAAATGCTAGGATGAATAACAAGGGTGCACTAAAGAATATGTAAGTGAGGATTTTAATGCACTAAGGGAAGAATAAGAGCTTTTAAGTCAAAAAGAGCTACGTAAACAAATAAATGCAGGTGTTCTTATACTCATAAATAAAATGGAGCTATCAATTTATAGGTTTCTAGCATCGGGAGCCAAAATGACAAAAAATAGCTTCGATCGGTCTAGCTGAAGGTCGACTGGTTGGCTAGCCGTTGGGCAATAAATGCATGACAAGTGACTGTTAGACCTCGATCGGACCTCAACTTGACATCGATCAAACCTCGACCAAGAATGAAAGGCTATTGGAAGAGAGAATATTTTTGCATCTCTCAACCGACTCTCGATCGGGAAGGCATAATCAATTGACCAGTACCCTAGCCAGTCATAAAAACCTTATCCTTTAAGGGTTTGAAGATATCTTATTAATTATAAAGTGATAATAAAAATCAACAAAAGACACTAATAATTGTTGATGACCCAACTTAATGCATTGTGTAGGAGTAATGAGAACATATACAACACACAAAATAAATAAATAAATAAATAATTGTAATAAAGAAACATCAAAGTAACAATTTGCATATGTTATATTATTCCTTATAGATATATAGAGATTGACCATTAGCTTATGGTCTTGTAATATATATGTGTTCTACTTTACAATGAGTTGATGAATCATTACTTATCTTAAGTGATCAAAATGGTTATGTTAGATTCTTTTGAATCTAATAGAATGCTAAGTGTTACTCACATGGAATTGTATGTCATTGGTGATATAATGTTGACACTTCTGGAGTTATTGGTCAAGTATTCATTACATACTATAGTATTACCATAAGTTATTACCAATATTGTACACTTAATGAGCCAAGAATTTCATCAAAATGACAATTTATAAAGCATGTCATAAAAACTTTACCCTTTAAGGATTCAAGATATCTTGTTAATTATAGAGAGATAATAAAAACCAACAAAAATCATTAGTCATTGTTGATGACCTGACTTAATACATTGTGTAGAAGTAATGAGAGCATATACAATGCATAATTAAAAAATTTTAAAAAGAAACATCAAGTCATTAGCAAATGACACGTTGAAAAAAATGGAAAAATAACATAATATAATTAAAATAATATTTGAAAAAAATGCAATCTCAAAATTGTTCTTGTATTGAAAAAAAATTATAACATTGTTAAGCATATTATATGTGACACATTTAATATTTACTAATATATATTATTTTGTGTAGCTGAAAATTTTCTAAACATAAAGAAACATGTCTTCAAGAAAATTGATATATAAAATCAAATACATTAAGCACCTTCTCCTTCAAATGGTCATATCTCTCTTGTTTCAACTCCAATTTATGAACCATTTAAATTGTTGGATTCGTGACTTTCTAAGATTCAAAACCATATGTGGCTTACCTAAAAATTCTCATAGGAGGCTGCCTCAAAATCAAGTCAAAGTAAGGATTAATGCGTAGGTACTCCATTGAAAAAAAAAAACTTTTTTCGATTATGGAATCTTCACCATGGATCTGCTATGATGTAATGGAATTCTTCCATGCTCTCTTTAGGTTGCAAGATTGATAAAAAAAAAAAATGGAACTTTTACAACAAAAATATCCTATATTCCTCAAAATGAAGTTTACAATCAATCTAGAAAACTGGATTTTTACAACCAAGGAAAAATTCCTATGCTCCTAACCATGAAGCTTACAACCCAAACCAGAAACAAAACATTAAACCAATAATCATTAACAAATCCAAACGTAATAAACCGATCACAATTATAACCATCGTATTGACATCCATTCATCCCTTTGGGTCATGGGATAAATAAACATACCATGAAAAACAAAATTAGCATACCCTTTAATAATCTAACATGAAAGAATCTAACCTAGGGTTCTGATACCAATTGTTAGGAAACTCAAATCACTCCATTCCCATGCCCTAGATTCGTAGAGTGTATGAAAATATATACTAGGTTCTCTAAATATATCATAGTAGAAAAATAGGTATTCAAAAACCAATATTGATACCACAAAAAACATAGATATATAGAATAAAGTCACATACCTTTGATTCAGATGTTCTTGAATCAATTATAATCAATGTAGATTACTCCAAAGTCGTAATGGATCTCATGAACACCATGATCTTCTGCCCAATGACTCCTCCTTGTATTTAGACACTGAGATGGTAAAGATCTTAAGGAGAGGGTAGAGTTCTCTCTCTGGACTATAGGAAGAGAATGACAAGACTTAAAACCCTAACCCCTAAAGGAGTATTTATAGGCTTCTTACTAGGCTTAAGTTACTTGAGCCCACCATACACTTGGGTCATTTAATCTAGCCCAAAAAGGTTGATAATTGATTAATTAACTGCACAAAGCCTAATTAATCAATTGGTCTAATCCAAATATACTACTTACGTATCCCTATGCAACCTTGTGTAGTTACCAAAACACCCTTATGGACAAAAGTGAACTAAAAACCCATCCAACCTTCATAAACTGCGTCATCAAAGAATATAAGCTCAAAGCGGGGACCATCGGGACTCAAAGGAGTATTAGCTTTCTCAAAATCCAATTCTGAAATTGATTCAACATTCCACTATAAACAATCAACTAAACTCTAATATCTTTTATATATATATATATATATTATAACGAGACACCAAGTGCTTAGGTTTATGACTTGTTATCCACTATATATAGTATCCCCATCAACCGGTCATCCGTAGTCTAACAAGGTAAAAACTATCAGCCTTTCAAGACTACCTCTACAATCCTTGAGTTAAAAATCTTCTTATTATGTGATCAAATGACATGCTCTAGTTCATTAAGAGCATATGTCAAATTCCACTAAAGGAATTACAACGGACCTATAGATTTCATGATCACACGTCCTTAGGATCACCTAAAGGGACACACTGTCTCAAAGTCTATGAAATATGATGGTATCTCTATTGAGAATACCTATTGTTATTGGTTTCTATCAACAATGACCCAATCCATAGGGAATATATGATTAGCTTACAATTTCACCTGTAGGTCAAAGCTATTGCTAACTTCTATACAAACTCAATATTTTCTCTCAAGGTTGAGAAACTATACAGTATAGTAGCTTAGTGAAGTTATGACTACCTGAGAGCCTTATGTCATGACTCACCATAGATCCTGTCCAATGTATAACCATACACACTAGTGCACTCACCATAGGAACCCTATCTCGATGGCCAAGACCAGCCATTCCTCCAATTAGGAGGTGGTGCACTGTAGTCTCAAATGGATTACCTAAATCCACAAACCAACTGTGAACAAGTCATCTACTTGCAATAAACCCATGACTTGAATTTTCTGTGCAACTTCTAATGTACCCAAGTCATGTACAATGTAAGAGATGCTAGGTCAGAATGCTCATAAAATATAATGTATGGAATAAGGATAGATAAAAATGATATTGGGATATCATTCAATGAATAATGAATTCCAAATTTATTACATCATGTCATACTTTTAATGGCTCTATCTTAATAGATTCACTATAGATCCTATCCCATTTGTAACCAGACACACAAAGCACTCACTGTGGGAAACCCATCCCAATGACCAAGACAAGTCATCCCTCAAATTAGGAGGTAGTACACTACAATCTCTATTGGATTGCCCAGATCTAAGAACTAATAGTGAACTACTTATCATCTTACAAGGAACTCGTGATTTGTATCTTTTGTGCAACTTTTAATGCACCCAAGTCATGTGCAATACAAGTGATATGAGTTTGAATGCTCAAATCAATATCAATGCATATAATGGATAGAGAAGTGGAAGCTCGGTCTAAATTTGTTACATTATGCTTCGCTTTTAAGAGTTTTATGCCAACAACTTTAGCATACATATTCTTGTTTGCTAGAGATATTGTATCTTGGAGAAGTAGTATGCAAACAATAATTGCTTCATCTACTATGGAAGGAAAATTCATTGGATGCTATAAATCTACATCATAGGTATTATGGTTAAGAAATTTTATCATAAGCCTAAAAGTTATCAATTATGTAGTGAGGTCATTGAGGGTTTATTGTGATAATTAGTGACAATTTTCATTTCTCAAAATAATAAAATTTACAGTCGAAGCAAGCATATCAACATACATTATTTGGTTATCAAAGATTATATTAAGAAGCATGAACTGATTATTAAGCATATAAGAACAAAACCTATGATAGTAGATCCTATGGTCAAAGGATTGTTGGTTAAAGTAATTAAAGATCATGTAGCGAACATGGGAATTATTGAAACAAATTCCATTTGACTTTGTCTTCTTTTCCTTGTCTTTATAAGCAATTATTCAATTATTTTAGTAAATGAAATAATATCATTATTTGCACATAAATTTTCATTTTTTTTTTAAATCCATTGGGATTAATTAAGCTACACTCTGAATGATTGATAGAAAGTTCAATCATAAAGGTATAAAGTACTTGATTAGAAAGTATCATACTTGTAATACAGTAAAGAAATGTTTGCTTAGAATAGCATAACCACCATGATTTCATGTATTGAAGATTCCAATTTGAATAAATAAAGACTCACTATCAATTGGTTTGAATAGTTTCAATATTAATTATATGAAAATAATAATTCAACATCGAAATGTGAATTCATTTAATATTTGGGCCAATTGGGAGGATGCTGTTGTATCTCATTTTGACACTAACCACCCACTTTCTTAATGGAAGAAAATGATATGGTCTTCTATAAATGGTAAAGGTCCCTACCTTGATGTTCGTTTTTCTTGTGAGTAATAGGCCTAAAGTATTAGGGGTTTTAGTTATACGATAAAAATAATCTCTCGAGGTATGTGATTCTAAAAAGTATTACTTTTGTTTTATTTGAGTTTTGAATGTTAGAAAATCAAGTAAAAGAAAGAATTAATTGGTTCCACAAATTTTTGAATCTAATCCTTTTCATGTTTTTATTTGAAAAATAACTCATTTTTTTTACATAAATATCATTTACCATTTCAGATCATGTGAGAGAAAGGTTTGAGAGCCTTTGAAGAGAAGATATATAATCAGGGGACGGTCTTCTATGAAAGGGTTAGCATTTTTTGGAGAAGCCATTTTTGAGATCTCTAGGGAGTTGAGAGAGAAAAAAAAAAGATGCAATCGGAGGGCTGCAAGTTTTCTTTTTTCTGATCTTGGTTGAGAGAAAGTTGAGGAGGAGACATGAAGATTGAGAGTTCCAATGGAAGAGTATTGCCATTGAACTTCTAATCATCTGATTTTGCGAATTGCTATTTTTTTTTCTCAGGTTCTAATATGATCCTCTGTTTTTCATTGTCCTTGGTCATTTTGATCGGATCACTTAAGGGCATATAATGGTATTTTGTTCATCTGTTGCGGATTGGTACTAGTTTTGATTGTGTTAAGAATTTTTGAATGAATTTTATGATTTTTGTACTTTCTACCTCTGATTGTTTATGAGAAATCTTAAAATTGTTATTTCTAGATATTTCTATATATATATATATATATATATATATATATATATATATATATATATATATTTGGATTTGATCATTGGAGAAATTTTGATTATATTCTATTTGTTTAATTTGTGATCTGTTGCTTAAAAATCTCATATGATCCTTTGTTTTTGTTATTCTCATTTATTTTGATCAAATCATTTTAAAATGTATAATTGCATTTCATTTACCTGTTGCAGATTTATATTGGTTTTAGTTGTGTTGAAAATTTTCAAATGAATTTTTTATGATTTTTGTATTTTTTCTACCTCTGATCATTACTGAGAAATCATAAGTTATTATTTCTGAAGATTTCTACACACACACACACACACACACACACACACACACACACATATATATATATATATATAGGTTTGAATCTGAAAAGGCATTTTGAAATTTAATAGAAATGGAATATATTGATTGAATTTTTTTTATATTGGAAATGCATGTTAGAATGTGGTAGAAAATGAGGTGTAGAGATTGATTTATTTTATTTTATTTTATTTTATGGAAATAGGTGTTGGAAATCCAATAGAAAATGAGATATCATGGGTTTTTTTTTTCTTATGTATAAATATTGGAATTCAATAGAAAATAGAATAGGGAGATTGAATTTCTTCAATGAAAATGCATGCTAAAAGTAATGAAGTGTGATATGTTGAATACAATAGAAAAATAGGGGAATGAAATTTTAATGATATGCATGTATTAAATGGATAAAAGAAAAATGGAAAAATAAATAGTAGATTTGAGTATTATACAAACCAGCCATGAAAAGGTACTAATGAGGTTAGTGGACATGTTTATATCAAACAAAAAATTTCAATGATCTTACTGTTAGTACCTATATGAAATTTGAGTTAATGATATGAAGGTTATTAAGAGAGTTAGTGTTTGGTTCATATAACGGTGAAATTGATATTTTATGTTTGGTTTGTACTTTAATTTGATGTAAGTAATTTTTTTTTTTAATCATTAACTTATACTTTACATTGTCTTTTTTATTTAAATCTCTTCTTATTTTATAATTTTTGAATGCTTGTTAGTTTAGGTTGGGTGTGGACAAATTGGGCCATATGAGTGTTGTTAGAATTTGATATTCATGACATTAAGTGATTAAATGTGAAGTGCTTGATGAATTATTATTGAGATTGAGTTAATTTTTTCTCCAAAATTTCTTTTCATCTAAGTAAGTCATTGGATAATCACATGATAATTGGCTTTGAATAAAATCTCCTGATTTTGATTCATAGAAATTTGATTTATCTTAATCTTCTAAAATAATTCACACATGTACACTCATAATTTTTTGGTAATCCAAATTTAAAAATATATATGAATCATTTTTTTTCTTTTTTTGAAAATTGATTTTATACCTCATTCATAAAAAAATCAATCTTGATCTCTTCTATAATGGATTGTTTTTATATTTAAAACCTATCTTAGTCTCTTTTAAGCATGAAATTTCAATTTCTTAAAAGAAAATAATAATGCTGCCCATTTTGAAAAGTTTTAAAAATGAATTTTGGTTTTAAATACACGTGAATTAAAATTCATAATTCCAACTAATGGATTTTTTATGAATGAATTCATGTAATTAAAATGGGATTTAATAAATCCCTATTATAAAATTTTCAAAATAATAATGATAAGGTTTTCTATTGACACTATTAACAACTTACTGTATATTTCAACTTGTAAATTATATATGATCATTTAAATGCTCTTTAATTTTTTTAATTATTCCATGATATTCTAAACTCTTTTAACTTAATTTTAAGATTTTATTTAGTCAAAATAATTTCTTAATTAGAAGATATAAATCAATCTTTCAGAAGATTCAACTTTCACTTTGTTTTTGACACTTAGTATCATTTTACAAAACTAAATTATTAAAAGATTTCTTTAAACTCATTGAATATTTTTCTCTTAATCCAAACTTCCTAAATTTAATTTTTGACACAAATTATTAAGAAACGATTTCTGAAATGAGAAATATAATTATTTTTTTGAACCTACTCCACTTGTGCTTTCCTGGAGTCGTAAAATGTTTACGTATTTTTAAATATGTTACGAATATAATATTTCCTTGTGATTATTTTTCATTCAAAATAGACATGTTAGGCTAATTTGTACGAATTTTTGTATGATTTCAAGGCATCTCTAAGTTAATTAAAAAAATCAATTGTTGAATATTTTAGCAAAATGCCTTGTTCAGAACCTACTGATATTATTATGAAATCTGGTACTAAATGAGAGCTAGTTAATTAATTTGATCACTTGGATGATAAATTAGACGTATAGAAGATATTATCTGAAAATTTGCATGATGAAACTTAACTTTGAGATATTTGTTTTAGATTTATTTTTTAGCATCCCCTATTTTGACCAATTGCTAATTTTATTTTATTTTTTAATTGTACTGATGTGCTTATTTAGTTTATAGTATCTATGAATTAACCAATTAATCCTCGCAATTATTTCAACTCAGTTAGTAGAGACCTAGCTTTTAGGGCTTAGAGGGGTGCTACAGTTGTTCACTATACCTTCCCGATAAGTAACTTGATCTTCAGACTTAGATTTGGGTTTTCAAAGACAGACCTTTCTAAAGAAAAAGGAGTCATTTTTTTGGGTTTTTCTTTCTTATTTTGTTTTTCCTTTAAAAAAATAATAATAAAACGAAAATAAGTGGTGACTTCATTATTTACAAAATTGGTTTTTCACAAACAAAAAAGCGAGTCTCACCATCAAGTGAGAACGCATGTGAAAATGCGGGATCACACTCACCTTTTATCATTATGATAAAGATCATTTTACATACATTGTTTACAATGTTACGTCACCTTGATAATCCCTTATCATCTTGTATTGGTATTGACACTTTACATCTTTCCTCTTTTTACTCTCTTACTTAATATTTGTACAATAATGGAAAACCTCACAAACTTAGGAATAGAGGAACCAAGAGCCCCTTTATTTAATTTCAAGCAACCTCGTATCAAGAATCATAAATTAATATATACTTCATACTAAATTATATAAATTCACTTGTTCCAATTCCATGTAGTATCCATTATTTATAAAACTTATATATATATAGGTACATGACTTTGGTTATTATACTTTTTATACAATTTAGTTGGTTCATGACTTTGGTCATGATACCTTGTATTTTTTCATATACATTGTATCTTTAATCTTCCAACATGAAAAATTCTAATTTGTAGGTGCCTATTAATTAAACCAATTCTTGATGCAAAATTAATTTCATTGAAAAAATAATTTTGGCATTTGAATTTGTTAATAATTAACACATTTTAATTTAAATAAAAAAAAGTTAATTTATCAGTTTTGTTATATGGATATGTTGGCCATTTCATTCATTATTAAATCTATTGTAATTGAAAAATAAGTAAAACAAGGTATTTTCAATTCTATAGCTCACTTTAATTCAAAGAGTAAAATATTTCATTTATTTGTTATTCTAGCTACAATAAATTTTAGTTTATATATATATATATATATGAGAGAGAGTGCTTTTATTAAAAATGCTTTTTAGGATAATTAATTAGTGTTGGATATAAAAAAGAAAAAAAAAATTTTGATAGTCTTTTTAAGGGCTATTTGATTCAAATGGTCATTAAAATCCAATTTTGGAAATCTAATTCTCCATCATTTGTTTAGTCACATTTTGACTAAAACGTTCCCATTCCTTTCTTGTAAACATTACCTTTTGTTTTAAAACTTATATGTAAATACTTGAAATAGTTAAGAACATTTATGTCAAAAATAGGTTACTCTTTAAGAAAAAATATGGAAGAATTTAAAATTACAAATATGAGGATTATTTCATCATTTTTAACCAATGAATTCTTTTATTTTAATGCGTTATGTAAAAAAAAAAAAATATTTTTTTGCAAAAATTACATATCAAGTGATTGTTCGAAAATCACTTCAATTGATTCATGATATTTTTAAAATCAGTATCTCTTCTTATTCTAATTTAATTAAAACTTTCTTTACCAAAGTCAATAATATAAGTAGAAATGAAATTAATAATGGCAAAATATAAAATATAATAAAGTAGAAAAATCAAAATAAAATTTAAAAATAAAATAGAATGATAGAATGTTTGATTTTTCTTAAAAAATAGTAATCTCTTAATAATAAAATATTAAAATAAATAAAAATGGGAAATAATATAAAACTAGAAAACAAAATAAACTCATAGAAAATATAGGTTTATGCCTAAATTCATGATCCCATCAATAGTAAAATATAAAATAAATAGAAAAAAACTAAAAGTAAATAAATTAAAATAGAAACCAAGTATTTGTTTCTACTTGTAATCCATTATTATGGGATTATCCAAGCTGTACTGCCTTCCCTTCAAAGGATAAAGATTAAGGACATGGAAACTTGCAAACATTCTTTTCCTGTTAAATATAGCTTGATTTAATACCATATAGATTTTTATTTTTTTTTCTTAATTCATTTTCCATTTTGGAAAGTCATTTGATGTCATTGAAGGATAAGAACACAAACAAATATTCTTTGAATTCTTAGAACTTAATCATCCGATATTCTACTCAGCTATAAATAATCATGGTCTTGCAAGTACATTCACACAGTACTCTCCTCCTGTTCTCTTAATATTATGGCAGACTTTGACCATCCTGGCTTACTGTTCTCCATTGTCATTGCACTCTCTTTCGTTTCTGTTGCCCATATTTCAGCTGCAGAAGTGAAGAATGGTAGGTTTAGTATTGATCTTATCCATAGAGATTCTCCCAAGTCTCCCCTCTACAATCCTTCTGAAACTCCTGCAGAGCGTTTAGACAGATTTTTTCGACGTTTCATGAGTTTTAGCGAAGCTTCAATCTCCCCCAACACGCCTGAACCGCCAGTTCATCAAACAATGGTGAGTATCTGATGAGATATCCATTGGAACCCCACCATTTGATGTATATGGCATTTACGACACAGGCAGTGACCTTATGTGGACACAGTGTCTGCCTTGTCTGTCATGCTACAAGCAGAAAAACCCCATGTTTGATCCTTCAAAATCTACCTCATTTAAAGAAGTTTCTTGTGAGTCTCAACAATGTCGTTTGCTTGATACTGTTTCCTGTTCTCAGCCCCAAAAGCTCTGTGACTTCAGCTATGGTTATGGAGATGGGTCTCTCACTCAAGGAGTTATTGCAACAGAAACCTCACCCTCAACTCCAATTCCGGCCAGCCAGCTTCCATTCCCAACATTGTGTTTGGCTGTGGACACAATAATCTGGGACTTTCAATGAAAATGAAATGGGACTATTCGGCACGGGAGGAAGGCCTCTTTCATTGACTTCTCAGATCATGTCCACATTGGGATCAGGCAGGAAGTTTTCCCAATGCTTGGTGCCATTCCGTACTGATCCCAGCATCACCAGCAAGATCATTTTCGGCCCCGAAGCGGAAGTTTCGGGTAGTGATGTAGTTTCTACTCCTTTGGTCACCAAGGATGATCCAACCTACTATTTTGTTACACTGGATGGAATCAGTGTGGGAGACAAGCTTTTTCCTTTCAGTTCCTCCTCCCCAATGGCGACAAAAGGTAATGTTTTTATCGATGCAGGCACACCTCCAACACTTCTCCCTCGTGATTTCTATAATAGATTAGTACAGGGAGTGAAGGAGGCAATTCCTATGGAACCGGTTCAGGATCCAGACTTACAGCCACAACTTTGTTATAGAAGCGCAACTTTGATCGATGGGCCAATTCTAACTGCCCATTTTGATGGTGCTGATGTGCAGTTGAAGCCTCTGAACACATTCATTAGTCCAAAGGAAGGTGTCTACTGCTTTGCCATGCAACCTATAGATGGTGATACAGGCATCTTGGCAACTTTGTCCAGATGAATTTCTTGATTGGATTTGATCTTGATGCAAAGAAAGTTTCCTTCAAGGCTGTTGATTGCACTAAACAGCAATAATATTTTGCTACTGATCTCCAATAATTCTTTATCAGTTTTATGTAGTTTTTTCAGGTGAGAGGAATTCTATCTGCAGTCCGTTTGTTTCAAGCCGTTCTGGATTATGACAAACAGATGCTTGTCCTCAGGACACCCTAATAAATTCGCTATTTGATTTTTCAAACTTAGTTTATACTTGGTTGGTTCGATACAGTATCAGAAGTGTTGATTGACGGACTTTGAGAAGGGGGCCCACTTCAATAAATTAAAAGAAATGGAAAAATATATATACACGCGCGTCATGAAAAGAGGGTATGTGTGAAATTGCATAAATAAGGAGCAAAAACTAAGTACAAGAAAGAGAGAGGAGAGAAAAGGAGTGTGGGTTTTTTGGTCTTACGCGCACATAATCTAATTATGGTTCTTTCTCGTATTGGTGATTATAAACTTCTACTTTTTTTCTAGAGAAGAATTGGTATATTCAATATTTTCATAGTGGAAGATTTTGACCAAACTTGGTAATATGGTTTTTTTCCTTTTATAAGGGAAGGTTTTTTTTCATGTATATTAAAATTTGGTGTCTTGATTTTTCTGCTTTCCCTATTTATTTTATCTGATTCACTTATTTTTTTTTTTTTAATTATCATATGCCTATTTAATTACAGAGGGAAAAAGTTTATTTTATTCCACTACTATTGTTCTATGTTAAGGACAAATAATTATTTGTGCAATTTTTCCTAACTGTAATATAAGAAAGAGCAACATATCATATTATATCGTGTGTTTGGTTGATAATGGGATGAGATATACTATTTTGTCACTTATTCTTTCCTATATTCAAGTAAATATAGAAAAGAATAAGTTATGAGATATATTATTCATCCTTTTTTATATCCTTTATACATAGAATATGTTAATTCTAAGATAAAAAATAAGATATGTATATCACATGCATCACAAATTTATTTATTTTTATCAATTTTTTATTTCTTTTTTTGTATAACTTATTTTGAAAAATAAAAAATAGATTAAAAATTTAAATTTTTTGATAAAAAGAATTAAAAATATTTATAAAATAATAGTAATATATATTATTTAATATTTATATTTTATATATATATATTGAATAATATGTGTTTGGTATTTGTTTGAAGTAAAAATTATATTGCATTCCAATATTTATTATTAAAAAATATGAACTTTTTTTTTATATTTAACAATATTCATGATTAAAATATTTCAAATTTATAGGGTTTTATTTCTTATTCTATTTTCTTTTCAAAAAAAAAAAAAACAAAAATAAGTGGCAACTCCAACATTTACAAAAATCAGTTTTTCATAATAAAACATGAGTATCGACGTCAAGTGGGGTCGCATGTGAAAAATGCAAATCCACAAGGACACCCATCATCGTTCATTCTTAGGCACATTGTTTCTAGCTTTAATTTAAACTTATCAAGTTGTCTATCTTCATTTTTTTATTGTAATGTCCATCATTGCAATAAAAGCCACAAATTATTAATCTTTATTTCTTCAATCCTTTCTTCTCAACCTCTTAAAATAATATTTTCTTATGTGTGGACCTTTTGGTTTTTTTGTTTGATGATTTCAAATCCTATATTATCTTGGTGATCACTTTACAAAATACATTTGGTTTTATCCTCTCAAGAGAAAATCTTATGACTCTAATGTTTTTATTCAATTCAAAGCACTTGTCAAAAAAAATTTAAATCAAAAAATCATCATGCTCTACTTCAACAATGATGGGGAATATCAAGCCTATGCCACTTTCTTAGCAACTAATGGTATTTCATGTCTCGACACTTCTCCATACACATAAAAACAAATGGATATTATGAACATCACCATCATCATATCGTTGAAATGAGTTTGTCTCTTCTATCTCATGCTTCCATGTCTCTCTCATATTGGTCATATGTTTTTGCCACTATTATTTATCTCATTAATCGCATGTCAACTTCCACTCTTCACTTTTCATCTCCATATGTAAAACTTTTTAGATCTTAGCCGAACTACTCCAAATTTTGTGTCTTTGATTGTCTATGTTATCCTTTCTTCATTCATACTCTCCACACAAACTAGCACCTCACTCTATACCATGTGTCTTTCTCAGTTAATATCTCACCTATAGTGTCTACCTTTGCCTAGATCTTTCTACCTCCAAATTTACACTTCTCATTATGTCAAATTAGTTGAAAACATCTTTCCTTTCATTTCTCTTCAAAGTCATCTCAATTGTTCGCAATCAAACATCTTATTTAATTAGCTCTCTTCCATGTTTAGTGACTATCTAATGGCTAGAAAAAGATCACAAAAATGAGTCATGTGGATCAATCTAGAAACATGATAACATAAAACTTTTTAGCAAAAATGTTCTCCTATGCTTCCTTAACTCTTTTAAAATGATTCTAAACAATCAACTTTTTGAAAATAAGGTTGATTCAAATACCATCCAAGTCCAACCTCAACTACATACCTTGGCCTCTTGACAAATTCAACAACTTGATTTTCATTAGGCAAGTAGTCCAAAAAAGGATTGGAAAAAACTGAGTTAGGCGGCACTTAGGAATTTTTTCTGGAATTGCCAACCTAGCTAAACACTCATAATCTCCCATTTTGGCAATTTTAGGACAAAACCCTTTACAACACAAATAAGTACAACTAAGTAAGCCCCACCCACTCTCATACAAGCCACTCACTTACCCACTCACAACCTAGGTACTACAACTCCTACAAATACACCTCAAGAAAAACAATTAGTAGCACCTATATGAAGCAATTGAATATACATAATATATCAACAAGTATATCCAAAAACTCCAATGTATATTCAAATTCAAAGTAGACAAGATCACATATCAACATGTTTCTCAAAATATCCAACATCCAAAATAATCATTAACATGTAGATATCCAATATTCCAATGTATATTCAAATTCAAAGAAGATAAGATCACATATCAAAATGTTTCTCAAAATATTCAATATCCAAAATAATCAACATGTAGATATCCAATATCCAAAGTAATAACTGTAATGTCTCTCCCCCTTTTTGTCGTAAAAAAAAAAAAAACAAAGGGCCACAATATTCCCCTTTATATCCAAGAAAAAAGACAAAGGGATAACAATTCAATAACAAAATATCTAACATTCCAATCAACAAGTATCCACATGTCATTTAGTATCCATATCAACATCCCCAAAAAAATTAACAGGATACAAGAATCTCTCCATTACACCTATCATAGGGTTTCAAATTAAAACTTTCAAAAAATGCTCTATCACTATGAAAACAAATTCCAAGCATAAAAATGTAAAGAGATCACTCACAATGAGCTAACAAAACCTAGGAATAACATTACTAGAAATTAAGAACAATCCAAGGCAAAAATGAAACTCCAAATAGAGAATCTCCTGTGAAAGGATTCCACAAAAAGAAAGCATTCAGATGAAGCTAATGGTGGAGAGAAAAATAGACAAACCGAACACCTAAGGTTGCCAAAGAAGATGACTTAAGCTAAGAAACCCATGTATGAGCCACATAAAAAATGGCGTCAAATCGAACATTGATGAACAGTAAAGATGAGAATACCGACACCCACTCAAACCCTTACTGGAAAGAATTTTTGGACATGACTATCAAACAAACACAGTCTAAAACACTAGGCAAAAGGATTTCAAAATGAAATTCTTGTCAAATATGAAATCGTTGTCGATAAAGAAGGTCGAAGGAAGATGCTAGAAAATAGTGCTAAAATTAAGCTTGACTAGGTGAAAATCTAGCCGAAAAATATGTTGGTAGCAAAAGAAAGAGCACAAATCGACAACAACAATTGGAATGGACGAGCTATGTGAATTCACAAAGATCGATGGGGATTTCAAGCAACAGTGGCCAAAAAGGAAGTTCGGAGATGATGTTCGGCAACACAAGTTAGGATGTCTACGACAATAGCCACAATGGATGTGTAGTGCAAAAAAACAAAGGCGAAAATAGGTATCTAATGGAAATTGTCGAAAAAGAAAATAGACAGCAATAGTTAGAAGTGCAGTCCAATGGCAATGGCCGAAATGAAATGTAGCCGAGAGAGATTCTTTTTTCAAGAACAAACAGCTTAGGGTATTTTTTAGGATTTTTGGGGATTTTTAATTTTTAAATTTTTTTACATAAAAATGCCAAAAATACCCCTCATACACTATCAAGAGTGAGTACACACAACTGGGGACAAAATGGGAAATTATCACTAAGAGCCAAGTAGTATCGATCTTGATGGATTGATCTAACTTTCGTTAATGTGCTCTCAGTGATGCAAAATATCACAGACTTGAACAAGCCAAAATAGAAGAAAAAAATGGTCAAGTGTGTGTGAGATAAATGGAATAAGTGATACTGATCTTGGTGGATCAATCCATGTTTCGTTCATGAGCTCTCGGTCACAAGATTGTGAACATAGTAGATCGATCCACAAATTCAACAGATCGATCAACACCTTACATAAAAATGACTTAGGCAAAAAAACTTATAAAAGATCACAACAAACACATCAAAAAGCTTTTCATAAACCAAAATGTGATTCAACAAAGCTAAGAAACATGAGGATGACACACTTATCTTCTAGTCAATGAGCAAGTATTGATTCATATTGATAAAAAAATGTTACCAAGAGCTTAACTATAGATGAAATTAATAAATATAGAGATTGAGGAACCTTCAAAATTGATCATATGAATAGGTAAAAAATAAATGATTATCAACACTCTAACAAGGAAGCTTAAGCTCAAAGAAGACTCACTCAAGATACCATAAATAGTGAGAATGTTAATTACTTTCCACTTATAAACATATATCCACCCATAAAGCAAAAAATTATTTTCAAGACACTATTTCTTCCTAGAGAAATTAAAGATGATCTTCCATGAAGTTAATTTGCACCTCTCTTGGTCGGAGTTCTGTTTAACATGACCTATTTATAACCAAAAATAAAATAAAAATTAATACATCATTTGCTTTTCACATTCAGCATTGACATGTTTACACAAACATGGGCTTCACTCTTAGGATCAATTTTTTATTTGAGGATCACTAAGGCCCTTACTACATAGCAACAGAAAGGATGTCCCAATCTTGCAATGGAGGCTTTTTACACTTGAAACATTGCCAAGGTGACATATCTATTCAGGGAAACAAACTATTTTTCTTTTTCTTTTCTATTCCTTTTCCATTTTTTTTATTCTTAATTTCAAATAGAGGGCAAACCATCAAGGAAGGACAATCTCAAACGGTCAAGGATATTCTAGGTGACTTTACTCACTCTTTAATGCTCATTAGATAGACATAAGTTTACATTTAGACTTTAAAGAGTATTATTCACCATTTATGCTATCACAAGGTCCAACAATGAGCTTTTACTCACTTGAAAAAAATGATGCTAAACTTTTGTAGTTTACCTAACCAAATCAAAATAGCAAAGACTCAATATCATGCTTATCAATCAAGCCATGGAGATAAAAACATCTTAAAGTTTTTAAGATCATTATGGGTCAATCTAACTTTTAAACAAAACGAATAAGCATGTCACTCACATGAACTCGACAATTATGATGAAAAACATATCAGAAATTGAGAAAAAATGAACCAAGACAAACAGAACATCAACTTGATGACACTTAGGAACTTGGAAAGACAACTATGACTCAAAGATATGTAAGAAGATATTCTAAACAAGTTCTAGAAGAATTCAACTAAGTGTACACAAACCTATGGATTTTCTAAGTGATTCAAACCTAGACACATCCAAAGGTTTAGTGAGAATATAGGCATTTTGACCCTCTATTGGAACATACTCCAAGAATACAACTTTGTTTTCTACTAAGTCACAAATAAAGTGATGTCTAATGTCAATATGTTTTGATCTAGAATGAAGAACATGGTTCTTTAACCTATCAACAGCATAGGCATCATCAAATTTGCTCTCCCTATCAATCCTAATTTTTACAATATGATGCTCTTTTTCATTTTGAAACAATCTATGTTGCAATGAGTGATTAACACATGCAATTTTGGAACTTGCATACATAAAAGAAGAGGATGAATGTGATTTTTGACTAATAAGATAGCAATTATCACAAGTTCTTAAGCCAATCATCACACATGCATCATTCAAAGCGAACACCTTGCAAAAATTTAGTGAAAATTGGACATTGAACTCATACTCACACATTTGGCTTATGCTAATTAAGTTAGTCTTTAAACCTTCAACATATAAGACCTCTTCAAGATTAAGAATGCCAAGGACATAAATGGTACCTTTGCTTTTTACTCTAGCCACTTTACCATCTTCAAATGTCACATTTCTTCCATCAAATTCAACAAAACTAGTGAATAATGATTTATTACCTGTCATATGGCGTGAACAACCACTATTAAGATACCATGAATGTGACTCACTAGTTCTGAGTGTTGCATGGACAACTAGACATTTCAACTCATTCTTTTTCACCCAAATTTGTTTGACATTTGAGACTTTTTTTCTTTTCATTCAAAGTGCTCATTTTCACCTCACCATTATTAAGGATCTTTGAGAGTATGATATTCATTCATTAGGTTGGTCAACTTCCTTTTAAAATTATTAAACAATTTTGTATAACATCTATCAAAAGTGTGTCCCATTTTGTCACAATTAGTGCAATGAAACTTGATTTGATAATGAGTTTTTTTAGAAAATTTTTCTTCACAAGGCTTAACAAAAACTATTTTACCACAACTTGGAGTAGCATTTCCATTAACAAATCCTAAGCCTTTTTTATCAAAAGATTTACGCACTAAATTTATCAATTCATTAAGTCTCTTAGAGTTAGGATGTGAGTACTCTTCCTTCCTAAACTCATCCTTGAACATCTTATTTTCAATTTTCAACATATCACACTTTTTCTTCACTTCCAAATGTTCATGTTCAAGAAATGTAATTTTATCAAGCAAAGCCTTCTTTTATCCCATTAAAATATCAAACTGATTAGTTAAAATCTTCTTAGAAGTCTTCCACTTGACTTGTTCTTGTTAAGGCTCAAGCACTCCTTGTACCAAGTCTCATATGTTGTGTCAAAACTCATGTCATCATCATTGAAGTCACTTTGCTCACTTAACTCACTTGAAGCTGATTTTAAGAGAGGTTCCTCATTGACACTTGCAGCAAAGGCTATGAAGTTAGTGCATTCCTCACTTCCATTGAATTCTTTTTCACTTGATTGATTAGACTTGGAGTCACTCCAAGAAACTTGCATAGCCTTTTTATCTTTTTTTCTTTGAGGGACATTTAAATGCATAGTGACCATTTCCCCCACATTTAAAGCACTCAATCTTTAACTCCTTTTTCACTCTTTTCTCCATCATTTTCTCTTTTCCAACTGAGTTCTTCCATTTTTTACCATAATTTGATTCTTTATTAGATTTTATGAATTTCATGTACTTCTTGAATTTTTTTAGCAAACTTAGTAAGCTCACACTTTGACATTTTCTCATCATCCTCACTTTCGGAACTTAAAGACTCTTCTTTAATAACTTTTAAAGCAATTCCCTTAGCTTTCCTAAGTGATACGAGGGTCATCTCAAAGGTTTGGAAGGAACCTACAAGTCCATCTATCTTCAAGGAATCCACATGCTTAGACTCTTCAATGGCAGTGACCTTAGCTCTAAATCTCTCCAAAAGAGATCCTAAAATTTTTCTAACCACCTTAGAGTTAAAGATGGGTTCACTTAGATTAAAACTAGAATTCACTATATCTATCAATTTTGCATGAAATTCTCCAAAAGTTTCATGATCATCCATCCTAATGGTCTCAAACCTAGATGTCAACATTTGAAGGTTGAACACTTTCACAATATTAGTTCCTTCATGAGTCACTTGAAGGATATCCCTAGCCTCCTTAGCCGAAGTACATGTAGCAATCCTAAGGAATTCATTTGTGCTAATGGCATTAAAAATAGAATACATGACTTTAACATTATTCTCACTAGCTTCATTTTCATCTCTATCCCATTCCAACTTAGGATTGATAACATTTGTTGGTCTACCTTCTCTATCTAATACCTTAGGTGGAGACCAACCAAATTCAATGACATTCCTAAACTTTTCTACTTTGCATTTTGAAAAAATATTACATTTTTACCTTCCAATAAAAATAATTTTCAATATTTAAGAATGGTGGTCTCCCAATGGAAACTCCCTCTTGATAAGGTTCCATGATTGAGATTCAAGGATCGAAAATGATTTTTGCTTTAAAAACTTGCTCTGATACCAATGGAAAGGTGAATCTCAAATACAGACTACACCTAGAAAGGGTGATGAATAAAACAAAAATTTTTTTAAGCATTTGTATAGTAATTTATCAATATTTGAAGAAGTAAAACTACTTGGTTTAGGTGGAAAGTAAATTTTCATTGGATTAAAATTTTAAAAATATTATGTGAAAGGTAAATCTCAAATATGGACTACACCTCGAGGAGGGATGAAGACGTGTTTTCGACCAATTTAAAAGGTCTCCCAACACAAGTTATCTAATATTAAGATTTTTACAAATTTACCTTCTTTTTACAAATACTTTCAAACACAAAGTAGAGATCACATGCAAATATGAATGCAACAACACTCCCAATAAGATTGAAATGCAAGTCACATGCACATGTTCCATCACTCCCCAACATAATTCCTTAAAACAATTTCTGATTAAAACAAGAGTAGAACATCTCAACTATACCTATGAACAATATTTAGAAATAGCATAAGATTAACCTAAAGACCATTCATATCTATTTCACCTTTACATTCAACCAAGTATTAGATGCCCAAATTGTCTAAGATAGGTAAAAATTGAAGACAACATTAAGAGAAAAATGAAAGACAATGAGACAACACCAAAATTTACGTGGAAAGCCTCTTAAGAGATAAAAAAAAAAAAAAAAAAACCACGGTCCTACAATCGATCGAAAACATCCACTATGAATTACAAAAGTTGAATGTTAGGTTTTACTTAGCTCAAGCCTACCAATCCTTCCCGAACCACTTGACTAGTACCTTTCACTTTCAAATTCTCACCTTCTTCTTCTGGAGTACACTTGGAGTCCACACCAACCTCAATCTCGGCCTTTTCTTGAATCCACATAAGAAGAAAATGGGTTTTCACCCAACCCAAATGAATGAGAGAAGAATGTTCAAAGAACTCAACCCATTTTTCTTTTTAGAAAATCCATTAGAAGATTGGCTTAAAGACTTATAGAAGATTCTCTAAACAACCTCAAAAAGGAAAGAGAATGAAGAGCATAGAACCGACAGTTATTGTCTCTCATTTCCAGAAATGGGAAAATTTCATTTTAAAGAGATGTGAAACCCTTAATCTTTTTAGCAAAAATATTTCCCCATGCTTCCCTAACTCTTTTAAAATGATTAAAGACAATCAACTTCTTGAAAATAAGGTTGATTCAAATTTCATCCAACTCCAACCTCAACTATATAACTTGGCCTTTTGACAAATTCAACAACTTGATCTTCGTTAGGCAAATAGTCCAAATAAGGATTGGAAAAATCGAGTTAGGCAGCACTTAGAAATTTTGTCCAGAATTACCAACCTAGTTAAACACTCACATTATGCATCCTTAAAATTATTTGTAGTGTTTTCTAGACAAACTTTTAATTGGTGATTCTTTCAAGGAAAAACACTTCTACAAAAAATACTTTAAGTAAAAATACTATCAAACGCACTTTAAATAACGTCAAGGTACAAATGGAACTAGACTTTAGATATAAAGCAATGAAAATGAAATATGTATATAAGAATATAATTTACTTCATTGTTTAAATCATATTGACTACTATAATGAACCCCTTTGAAATAAAGGTTTTAAACATAAAATCCAATTATATCACACAACATAATTGCTTCTATTTTTATTATGTTCACTATTAAATAAAAAAATTAAAAATTATTTCAAATCATGAATATCTACAAGATGCTATCCCAAATCATGAATATGTAGAAAACTCTTTAAAAATGTTAGAAAGTTTAGTTTTGATCATAATTGTGATTCATTTTTCAATCATATTGATAAGTATTTTGCTTCGTAGTCTCCTTTCATTAAAAAAAAATGTAGAAAACTTTTAACAAAATATAATTTTTATTGTTAAAACAATATCCCAAGTGAAATAGAAGAATGCATTGAAACTAATGTTTGGTTATGCAAAATATTAAAGAAAATGGTTTTTTTCATGTTTTATTTATCATCCAAAATATATATAAAAAAAAGTATAATTAAAATTATATATTTTGAAATTAATTAATCATTATATATGAAAGTTTAAATATAATTTTTTTATTAATATTAAATATATTTTTAAAATTTTCATTTCCTTCCACTTTTTCTTTTCTTTCTTGTGTGTATTTTCTGTTTTACATTTTTCCTTAAATTTTTCAAGAAACAGGGGGAATGGAGAATGCATGTAGGTAGCCAATAAAAATTAAGTATATTTCTTGAGATTAACCTTGTCCATTGCCTTTCCTTAAACCCAACCTAGGTTCCCTAAACCTAAAGGACCAAAGCATTGGTTCTATGTTTCTAACCCAATTCCTCAATCTAAAATGATGGTGTGTTGAGGAGCTAAGTGTCACAGGATGCTTCAAATGACCTTCCCTATGGGCTTATATAGAGCCCAGGAAGCTTCTAGAGACTCCTACACTTAGCCATTAGTGGGAAGAGTGTGGAAGATTTTAGAGATGCCTAGAGAAGTCCACACATCTCTACACTATGGTGAAAGGCATGAGAGGAGTTCAAGACTTTCTAGAGAAATCTAGAAATCTCTTGTATATTCTTGTACATAAGTCTTGTACATAGAATTATGTAGGGTGTTCTAGAATCTTCTTGATTTGTAAGGAACCCTCCAAGGTTTCAAAGAGTTCCATTGGTGCCTATAAATAGGTGAGACCCTCATTTGGCCAAGGCACCACCCAAAAATCACCCAAATCCACCCAAGAACCTAACCAACCAAGCAAGTGAGTCCCCAAAAGCACTTGTAAAGCTTCCTTAAGCAATAAAGCTTCCATTCTTTAAGAGTTGTCTATTACATCTTCTAAAGCTTTCGAGTCGTGAGCGTCTTATTAGCCTAACAAGCTAATCATTAGGAGTAAGGCTGGCTTAGCAAGATCAAGTGTCTTCACTTGTCTAAGTGTCGCACGAGCTTAGGAAAATACTAAGTCCGTGACATGAGGGAGAAGAAGTAGAGAGATAGAAAGAGAAAGAGAAAGAGAGAGAGAGAGAGAGAGAGAGAGAGAGAGAGAGAGAGAGATAAAGGGAGATGGAGATAGAGTTGGAGCTAAGGGTGAAGACCCTACCCTACAAAATAATCATTAACTCAACACTCATGTGCCCTAAAACATGTAAATACACAACAAAGGTACTATGAGAAGATATCCATTGATCGGTTAATTAAACGCCACATTTTCCTTAACTCGAGTTCAAACTTGACTATTTGAACATCCGAAGTGGAGTTGTCAATTTGTGGACTCATATTTTTCACGTACATCCCTATTTGAAACGACGAGACTCACTTTTTATTGTGAAAAATTGATTTTTGAAAAAGTTGGAGTTGCCATTTATTTTAGTTTATTTTTAAAAGGGAAAACAAAATAATAAATAAAACCCTAATGCAACTCATTATTTAGAAAAAACATATCTGCAAAAACCGAGTGTAGATTCAGGGATCAAGTTACATATCAGAAAGGTACGATGAAAAGTTGTAGCACCCCTCTAAGCTCGTATAGCTACGGTATCTATTAAGCGAATTAAGGGAATTATGATAATTAATTAATTAATCATGGATACCAAGATTAATGACATAAACAATTTCTTGTTTTTAAAAACACAAAATAAGATTGCAGCCCCCAAATTTTGGAAAAATGCAGGTCTACAAAGATCTTTTCAGAGAATATTTTTTAGTTGTTTTTTTTTTTTAAACTTATTTTGAAGGGTTGTTTTAAGAAATAAATACACAAATATAGAGAGTAATTAAAAATAAAGCACTATCTATAAAAATATATCTTTAAAACATATTTAAACACATTTTAACTTCTAAACAGATATTTGTTCCATAAAATATTAAACAAATATTTTCAAAAGCTGTTTTTTAGAACAGTTTTTAAAAACAACTACCAAATATGTCATAAGTGCCTTCAATTTAAAGCAAAAATACATGTCATACCGATATTATTGAAATATGTTAGAGAAACAAATTGAAAAAGCTTTTCTTGTCACACATTTTTCTTCAAAAAAAATAAAATTGCTAAATCATAGGAATTTCTTTTCCAATTTGTTTCTTCAACATACTTAATGACATAAATTAAACTGGTTTTTGATATTTTATAGTTCGTTTGATAAATCATTTATAGAATAATGGTCATCGAATCAGAACTTTGTAAGGTGTGATAATTAAGAAAACTATTTTAAAATTTATAACCTATTATGGGAAACAAATTAAAACGAATTAAAATAGGAAAATTTTCACTTACCTCTTGTTTGGGAAGAGGTTCTCAAATCCTAAAAGCATTTACAAAACATAATTTTTTTAAAGCATTTGTATAGTAATTTATTCATATTTAAAACTACTTGGTTTATGTGGAAAGTAAATTTTCATTTGATTAAAATTTTAAAAATATTATGTATCCTTAAAATTATTTGAGTATTTTCTAGATAAACATTTGATAGATGATTCTCCTAAACACGCTTTCATTGAAAAATACTTCCACTAAAAATATTTTAAATAAAAATACTATTAAATGCACTCTACAAATGTGTTTGATAGTGATTCTAAAAAATGTTTATAATATTTCTAAGGCTATGTTTGGTTCCCGGAAAATTTGAGGGAAAATGCAAGGGAAAGAAAATACAAAGGAAAAATAGGAGGAAAGAAAAAGTGAAGGAAAATAAAAAAATAGATTAAAGTCGATAAATTATTTTTTTTGTTACTTCAAACTCATTTTATTTATTTTTACTCATCAATATAAAGATTAAATAATTTAAAAATACATAAGTTTTTATTTAATTTTAATTATATTTGATTTTCTTTGATATTTTTCATAGGACAACCAAACATGAGAAAATCATTTTCCTTACCATTTTTTTTCTTTCCTTTGTACTTTCCGGGAACCAAACATAGCCTAACACTTGAATGATAAGATTTTTCAAGTGTTAAAAATATTAGAAGCGTTTCATAAAATTATTGTCAAACGAGCTTTAGTAACGTCAAAGCACAAAAGAAACTAGACTTATATATAAAACAATCGAAATGAAATATATATATATATATATATAATTGACTTCATTGTTTAAATCATATTCACTAAACCCCCTTTAAAATATAGGTTTTAAACATAAAATCCAATTATATCACATGACACAATTACTTCTATTTTTAGAATGTCCACTATTAAACAAAAAAATTTAAAAAAAGTCATGAATATGTAGAAGACATTATCCCAAATCATGAATATGTATAAAACTCTAAAAATATTAGAAAGTTTAGTTTTAAAGATAATTGTGACTCATCCTTAAATTGTATTTACAAATATTCTACTTTATAACCTCATTTCATAAAGAGAAAAAATGTAGAAAACTTTGAAGACAATATAATTTTTATTGTTAAAACAATATCTAGAGCGAAATAGAAGAATGCATTGAAATTAATATTTGGTTATGCAAAATATTAAAGAAAATGATTTTTTTTCATGTTTTATTTATCATCCAAAATATAAAAGAATAAAGTATAATTAAAATTTTATATTTTGAAATGAATTAATCTTTATATATGAAAGTTTAAATATAAAAATTCATTTACTAATTTTTTTTTTTTTTTAAATTTCATTTCCTTCCGCTTTCTCTTTTCCTTTTCCTTGTGTATTTTCTTGTTTTACATTTTCCCTTAAAATTTTCAAGAAAGGGAGGAAATGGAGAATGTACGTAGATAGCCAATAAAAATTAAGTATTTTTCTCGAGATTAACCTTGTCCATTGCCTTTCCTTAAACCCAACCTGGTTTCCCTAAACCTAAAGGACCAAAGCACTGGTTCTGTGTTTCTAACCCAATTCCTCAATCTGAAATGATGGTGTGTTGAGGAGCTGAGGGAGAAGTAGAGAGGGAGAGAGATAAAGGGATATGGAGATAGAGTTGGAGCCGAGGGTGAAGACCCTGTCCTACAAAATCAAGGCCTCCTCCCGGGAATCCCCCTCCCAGAAGGCCATTCACGTCCTCGACACTGACCTTCGAACTCACTGGTCCACTTCCACCAACACCAAGGAGTGGATCCTCCTCGAGCTCGACGTACGTTCTTCTCATTTCCTGTTTGGTTGGTCAGAAATTTGAGGCTAAGAAAATGAAATTCTGGGACATAAAGGAGTTTCCTCATCTGGGTTGTGTTGGTATTACTGTTTTGGAGTGTTTTGATGGGTCTGATGCCCCCTCATGATTGAAAATGCAAGTTTTGAATTTCTGGTTTTCTTGTTTAGCTGCCCAGAAGACAGAAAATAAATAAATAATTCTGGGAATGAATGGGTTCCTCAACTGGACATGTTTTTATTGATGTTGTATATTATGCAAGTTTTAAATTGCTAATTTCTAGTTTAGTTGCCCCGAAAGCAGAAAAGAAAAATGAGGTTTTGGCAAATTAAGGAGTTCCCTCAACTGGGTCATGTTTGATGGGTCTTGTTTTCGGGTTGTTATCTTCATGGGCCTGCAATCCCGAATAATTGAAATGAACTACTTTGTGTTTGTTTGGGTGCCCAGAAAATTGCGATAGAAAAAGAAGATAAAAGTCTGGGAAGTCGAAGTTCCCTTTTGTTTCTGGTTTTTTTTTTTTTTTTTTTTTCTGGTATTAGTAAGTTAAGCCAAGGGGCAGAATATGTTTTCCATTCATTGCAATGATCATGTCTTCTTCTTTGCACTTGGTTTCTGTTTTCCTTTCTCTTTTTTTTAATCACTATCCTGCCTATCAAAGTAGAAATTGCTTTTCATTTATTCAGTTATCTTATATTATAAGACACCTTCATGCGTGTTTGAAGATTTTCTTCTTTTGTTTTCTTCACTGTAGGAACCTTGCCTACTATCACACATACGGATATATAATAAGTCTGTTCTTGAATGGGAAATTGCAGTTGGCTTGCGGTACAAGGTTAGGGACCTGAATTAATTGATCCTTATCAGAATGTTGCAGTGTTTTTCCCTACTGACAAAGTTTTAGAGCTTTTGTTTGTATAGATATGTTTTATTTCATTTCTTCATTTAAGTTGCAGATATTTAGTTTCTAGTGTTATTTTCACAATTTGAATTGTCATTGTCATTATTTATTTTTAAGGCTATTTCAACCATGTTATAAGATCGTGCTTGTTTTGAGATCTTTTACCTTTAACCATAAGTGAGAGAGGAAGGGGAGGAGAGCTCCAATTTGAGAAAATAAAAAAAGAAAAAGAAAAAAAAAATCAACTATAATCTCTCTTTGGAAGAGGATAGCAAACATAGGTTATAATTAGTGAGAGAACAATACATGTCTGATACATAATTGTTCATAAGAAATAAAACATCGTCCTCAACCACAATCTCTCTGGTAGTTAGACTTGGGCTTGTCCAGCTAAGGTGGGTGTGAATGTCATCTAAGGTAGCAGAAATACTATTAACAATGTAATGGTAGTTATCTGTGACAGTTTCATAGGTGGTTTTACTTGTACCTAGTTTTCCCCTTGTAGAAATTGCAATGATATTATTGATCTTTTGTTTGTCATCTATCTGTTGCCCCTAGATATTCTATGCTCAATAAAAATACCTTGTCTAGGTACCAAGGGTCATTTAGGAATGCCAACTCAAATTAGTATTCTAATAAGGCTGTTGAGGCTCATGTCTTAAGATTGGCCTCAAAGTGAGGCTTTGCAAATTAGCCTTGAGGTTTTTGGTCTCAATAAATGGTAATCAAGGCTTAAGCATCACCCTGTTAAGGCTTATAGCATTGAGGCTATTGATGCTAAAGCCTCACATACTCAAAGTTATTAATAGTTGTAAGGCCTTATTAGGTATATATTTTATAAGAGGTTTAAGTCTCAGTGTTCAATGTTTTGATGGGTTCTATGGTTTTGTGGGGTTTCAGTATTGATTTAATAAGTGTTTTTTTTTTCTTTTTTGTGTGTGTGTGTGTGTGTGTGTGTGTGTGTCCAACATTAGGGTTAAACCTTCTACAAAATAAGGGATTGGCTAGCCTTTTAAATTTAGGGGGAAAAAGGATTGAAAAGAAGAAATAAAAGAGTTATATATTGCTACATTGGTTGAGCTCACATATAATCATTATCTTATTACTAATAAATGAAGGAAAAAGACTACTGCAATTTATGGGTACAAAAGAATAATGGGTGGACATTAACCCTAGTGGGAAGGATAGTAGAATAACTGAATATGATTATGATTCCTTAAAGGATCTTATTGGTGATGGTGATAGTGGTGTTAAAAGATTTTTGATGAGCCTTGGGAGAGAGTTGAATTTTTAGAAGAGAGAGGAAGTAAATTAACATCTATTCACAATGACAAACAATTTTAATTTTGTCATTATAAATTTTATTGTTTTTGTGTTATTCAATTTATATGATTTAGAAGCATTTTTTATTTTTCACGAATTTTATTTTTATTTATTTATTTGTTTGTTTGTTTATATTTAGACTTATGCCTTTCCACCTTGAGGTTTATATTTCATCTCATTTGGGCAGAATGCCTTAAGATTGCCTTTAACTATTTAAAACTTTGACTCAAATTTCTATGGGTGGACCTAATTTTTAGTGGCTATGAGGTTTCTGTTAGCAAACATTCCCCCATTGATGGGCCAAAAAAGTTTTGCCCAACAGGCCAATGCTGAAATTTGGTGGGAAGAAGAGTCACTCATTCTTATTCCACTGGGATTTGGTTTTAGCAAGATTGGTCAGAGATTTCCTTCATAAAGAGGCCCTATACATATTCTTATTGCAAGGAATGAAATTGAAAAGTCTTATTGCCAGGAACTGAATTGAAAAAAAATGAGAAGAAGGTAATCAGAAGTGTATGGAAGTTAGGAACAAAAAGTGGTCTCGTTTGTTCCCAGTGAATGCGTATATGTTCTCATATGAATGTGATTCTGGTTTTCTTCTGTCATTCAGGGAGCTCTCCCCATACTTGTGTTTGATAATTGTCCTACCTAGGCTATCATCCGGAGGGTTGAGGCCATTCTGCTCTGAGGGCATATGGACTCTTCATCCGGGGTTTAGGGCTTCTGGAAAAGAATAACAGAAAGGTTCCGGTTCCAAGAGTGGGAGGTCATAAATTCATGCAAAAACTTCAGTGAAAAGTAAGCTGAGACTTTGTGAGAATGACACCTTTAAAATTATATGGAGAGAATTGGATAAGACACCCAAAGAACATTACGAATATTGTCAGCTACTCTGGGAAAATTTTTGTATAATTGTGCTTCACTCCCATATCATATTTTGGGGTATTGAATCTTCATCTTCTCCACAAAAATTTGTTTATCAGACGCTGTAGTTTTCTCGTCCAACTGTTATTTTGCTTTTATATTAAGTATCCTGTTATTGTGAATTAACTAAAATTTTTATTTAAAAGGAGTAGTGAGATTACAAGAAAGATTTTTGGTTGTCTATCAGGAGACTGGACTTGTGTATGTCTAGATAAAAATTTGCTGACACCCTTTATCTTGACTATGATATGATTTGTGGTTAGGGTAGTCTAATTCAACATCAAGAAAGCTCTACAATAGGGTACAAGATATTATAAATGGTTTTCCAGAAGAGCTAGAGCCTGTAAGTTCACCAGAGTACCAAATGGTTCCTGACCAGAAAAGATGCTGAGGTTTTGATATATGCTACTTAATAAAAATGCCCCTTTATATGTGGTTTCTCTCTATCAATAGTCAGGGTTTTGTTGATGATTGCTGTAAAGCAGCTGCAACTTGCACATGAGTGAAGCATTTGCTAGTAACTTACACTTGCATATACACTTTAATTCCTTGTCTTGTATAGGAAACACTGCCCCTAGTGTTCATTGAAATTGCTAATGCTGCATTCATGTATGGAGGTCTATATTGTATGATCGGTATAGAAAAAATAATTATGTACATTTTAGTGACTGATTTTCTTTACCAGCCAGAGACATTTGTAAAAGTTCGCCCACGCTGTGAAGCCCCTCGACGTGACATGATCTACCCTGTGAATTACACTCCATGCCGCTATGTGCGAATATCTTGTTTGCGGGGAAATCCCATATCTATTTTCTTCATTCAGGTAATGCATGATACTTGTCTTTGCCTTTTTTTGCTTTAGGTTGGAACTGCCGTTTACTATTTGTTCTCTCTGTTTTAATGTAATAAGACGGAATTGTTATTCGATGAGTTACTGCCTTTCACTGTTCTTAATCATGCCATATGATAAAAAAACTTCAATGCTCTAATGCAAATATCAAGCTTCATATGATAAGCATAAAACTATTCTTTCTCCTGAAAATCTCAACAATATTCATCTACCGCTCAAATCACATAATAACATAAAAATTATTAGTTGTACTCCAATATCAAGCTTTATGTGATAGGGAAAAAAATAATTTTTCTCCTGAAATTTTCTGCAATTCTCATGTATTTTCTGCATTTTGTATGTGCCAATATTCTAATTACTTTGGTTCATATGCTTTCTGTTGAAAGAATTAGCCTTCTTGGTTCGGCAACCATATGGTGTATTGCACTGTTAATTTGAAGGTTTTCTAGTTATATGGAGGCCACATGCTGTTAAGTTGAATGGTTTTGGAAAGTTATCAAGATCTAATTTGTTTCATCTTTTATTTGGACCCTTTCAATTGTTTGTTAGATTAATTTTAGATTTGTTTTGGTCTATCTTTTATCTTTTAATAATATAGAGTTACTTGGCTGATATGGAAGGTTGTTGGCTTTCAAACTTTTTTTTGCAGGATGACTTTCTCTTTATGTGTTATGCCAGCTGATTTTCCCCTTTCTGTTAAAAGTCCTATCTCAAAGTTGAATCTAGAACTTTTTTGAATCTTTCCTGCTTCTGCTGTGATTGTATTGTATAAAGTTCCTGTCATATTCTAATTTGGATCCTGTTTAATTGTCACTAAAGTTATTTGTGCAATACCTACTTTGCAGCTAATAGGAATTTCAGTGACTGGCCTTGAACCGGAGTTTCAACCTGTTGTTAGTCATTTGCTGCCACAAATTATTTCAAACAAACAAGATGCTAATGATATGCATCTTCAGGTGGGTCACGATATTCATGCTATTTATACTTTTTCCTTTATACCTTGTTTCTTGTATTTTCATGTTCTTTTGTCTCTGATGCCCTTTAGTTTATAGTTGCTTCAAGATATAACAAATCGGTTGCTTGTGTTCCTTCCCCAACTTGAGGTATAGTTTCAATCTTAGTTCAGTTGAGGAGCTTCCTCAGTGTTGTCTTTAAACTTCTTTCTGCTGCACTTATGGTGTGCATGATGCTTTTCGCTGAGCAGGGAGATCTTACCAGTTTTCCGGATGCTCCAGAGCCTAGTATACGTTTCCTTGCTATGCTTGCTGGTCCATTTTATCCGATTCTGCACATTGCGAATGAAAGGTTTGGCCACTCTGCTGATGATATATGCATGCTCCTTTCTAGAATTAGACTCCTAGAGTTCTCTGCATAATTGTTTGTCTTCTGACATGAAGTTCAACCCTCTAACCTTTTTGTAGCCTGGTTGAGAAAATATTGTGGATAACAAGCAAACATGTTGTAAAATGCTTAAATACTTATCTAAATGTCATATATTCTATCTATTGTCACTTCCTCGTGTAGAAATCTTTTAAGTCCCTTTTTTCATCCACATATAACAGGGAACTGCTCTACATGATTTTTTTTTTTTTGGTAGCCAGACATCTATTCGTTCAAGTGCTTCAAAGGGCAATTTGTAGATAATTATGATTTTTGTTGTTGATAGAGGTAATTAGATAAAAGATCAAATAGGTGAACCCTGCCATGTAGAAATTATACAAGGGACACTCTGGTAAAAGGCAAAGAAAGAACAAAAAAGAAAAGACATGACCAAGAGCCTCAGACTACACATCCAATCAACAAAATCAAAGGGAGACGAATTCCCTTCCCCTAGACCACAGCCAATACCAAAGGAAAGAATCCTTTAGCGTCAATGCAGATTGCACTGACCTTCACAAAGTTCTCCTTTTTTTTTTTTTTTTCCTTTTAGATGCACCAAAAATACATAGTGGGGCAGTCCTCCTGACTTTTACCAATAAAGCTACTGCACCAAGACAACATGGTAGTTTACCAGACTGCTTTCCTTCATACAGATTATTTAACCCTAGCGAATTTATGTTGACAAATATTCCTATAATGACAGAGAAACTGCGAGGGCTTTGGGCAATATTTCAGACTCTGAAGCATCTAAGAACTGTCAACCAACATCGGCTTTAACTGTTTCCTCTAATTTTGAGGTAGCTTCTTCTGTGGCTTCATGTTCTTCACTTTGTGGCCTCTATTCTTTCTTTAACTTTTTGTTCTCATCTATAATGTTTAGCCTTTGATTTAGTATGCATAACTCTCTGTGCGTATCTTGCTTTCAATCTTGCCAACCTTATTAAAGGTCTTGTGTAATATCTTATGCAAAAATGTCATAATTTAATTTTGATGCAAGCATGTTGTTTTTCTAAATTTACCTATCTATCTTATGTCGATGTTGTGCTTACCAAGCTCAGTCAGACGGAGATTAGAGAAAATCCAAAGGGACTTCCTTTGGGGTGGGGGCAATTTGGAGCGAAAGCCTCATTTAGTAAGATGGGAGTTGGTGTGCTTAAGTAAGAAGAAAGGGGGTTTGGGGGTCAAATGCCTTTCCATTCTCAACAAGGCTCTTCTTGTGAAATGGAATTGGCGCTTTGCAATTGAGAGAGAGGCTTTGTGGAATCAAGTAATTAGAGGGAAGTATGGAGAAGATAGAGGGGGTTGGTGCTTTTGGGAAGTGAGAGAGGCACATGGTATGGGGCTGTGGAAAGGAATAAGGATGGATTGGGAGCTGGTGAGTGATAGGATGGTTTTCATTGTTGGTAACGGGAGGAGGGTGAGATTTTGGAGGGATAGATGGTGCGGGGATTCTCCCTTGTGTGTGTCTTTCCCTTCACTTTTTGCTTTGACTGTTGATAAGGAAGCATGGGTGGCAGATATTTGGGAGGCTGAGGGGGGTTGGGGGTGTTGGAACCCCTGTTTTTCAAGAGCTTTCAATGATTGGGAGGTAGAGGAGGTGGAAAGATTTTTGGAGTGGCTGCATGGTAAGAGAGTACTTGAGGATGTGGAGGATATGGTGTCCTGGACTGAAACAAAGAGTGGAAAATTCTCGGTCAAGTCTCTCTACTTTGCTCTTGAAGCTGGCTGTTTGTCTTTGTTTCCGTTTAGCTATATTTGGAATGTGAATGTGCAGCCCAAGATTAGTTTCTTTGCATGGGAGGCTACGTGGGGCAAAACCTTAACCTTGGATATGGTCCGGAAAAGAGGACGGGCATTGGCAAATAGATGATTTATGTGTCTTGAGAAAGAGGAGACCATAGACCATCGTCTCCTTCATTGTTCAAAAACAAGGGTTTTATGGGATTTACTATTTACTTTATTTGGAGTGTCTTGGGTGTTGCCTTCTTCAGTTACAGAGACTCTTCTAAGCTGACATGGTTCTTTCGTAGGCAAAAAACGCAAGAAGGCATGGAGAGTGGCTCCTCTTCACATTTTTTGGACGGTTTGGAAGACGAGAAATAGATTGGCATTCAAGGATGATATGTTGTCAATACAGAGACTGAAATACTCTTTTATTCTTTCTTTTTGGTCTGAGACTAAGTTGTTCATAGTTGATTGCCCTCTAACTATAGCTAATTTTATTGATTGGTTGGGCTTTAAATAGGGTTGCTTTTTGGGCCATCTATGTTCTTTTAGGCCTTTTTGGAGGTGGGTGTATGGGTATTGTATACCTTGAGTCGCCTTTTTGGCATCTCTTTTATATATGAAATTTATTTACCTATCAAAAAAAAAAAAATGTTGTTTTTCTAAATTTTCTATGTTGGGTTTAGTCATCATGCATAATCTTCCTAATCTTATTATTACAAGTCTTGGTAAGTTTTTACATCCATCAATAAAAAGAAGTCTTGGTAAGTTTTTATGCTGAAATGTCATATAATTTATTTTTGATGCAACTCTGTTGCTTTCTAAATTTTCTATATAGAAAAATTGATGCTACTTGTTCTGATCAATCAAACTATCACTGGTTCTTCATTTCTTTTCTGCTTTGGTTTTGTGTACTTGACAAGTTTAGTTAACCTCTGAAAATTCTATTTGTGTTTTGACTGTCTTGTTGCTTTTATTTAGTCTATAAAAGGGTTCTGCTCAAAAAACAAAAAAGGGTTGCTTTGTTGTGAACCTCTTTAAGTTTTTAGTCAACTGTATTTTACATGCCATCCACAGGAAAATAGTTTACTATTCTTTTTTATCTATATAGCATGGTTCAGAGTAGGATGAAAATTGACTTGTGTATGATCTGACATTTAGTGAAAGTTTTGTTCATTGTACACTTTGTCAATTTTAAGAACTGTGTCTTCAGTATCTTTTAACAATTTATTTATTTATTTGTTATGGGATAATGTTCTAAATGAGCTGATCCTTATTACCCCCTTTTTTTTAACTCAATCCTTATTTTCCCCCATGTCCAGCCTAGAAGATCACGTAGCACATCACCTTTTGTCTTACCCACATCCAGTGCTGTAGTGTTTCGTCCAGATGCAATTTTTGTCCTGCTGAGAAAGGCATATAAGGATTCAGATCTGGGAACTGTTTGTAGAATGGTAATGTTTTATTCTCTTAGGCTGGTGTTTATTTCTATCCTGCTGGGTGATTGTCAAAATTCCTTTGGACTCTCCTTTTCCTAATTGGTCTATATTCTTTTTCTTTGTTTCAGGCTTCTAGAATTCTGCAGAAGCTCACAGAGCCTGCAGCAGTGCCAGAAGCATCAATACCCTCCACTGAAATCACATCTTCTGTTTTGGATGAGACACCAAAAACTGAATTATCTAATCTTGTCCTTTTAGTTGATTACTCAAACTTGTTTGGAGAAGATTTTCAGATACCTGATGATCACTGGGACTTGAGCTATCTTAATATCTTGGATATAGGGGCAGTTGAAGAAGGGATTTTACATGTTCTTTTTGCTTGTGCAGCTCAGGTCAGTTATAATGTTAGGGGTGCAGTACACCTCAAGCACACGATATTTTTTTTTTTAATGCCTATTTTCTCTCTCTGCCACGTGATACATGAATTTACATTTTATCTTTGTTTATTTTACTTTTTTACAGCCTCACTTGTGCAGTAAATTGGCAGATGATACTTCTGACTTTTGGTCTACGCTACCGCTTGTACAAGCATTGCTGCCAGGTTTATTACCATATGAACGCCTCCCTAGGGTGGTTTTTCTCACAGCTGCCATTTGCTAATTTTCAGGAAATTTGAAAAAACTAATAATTTAGACTAGCATTCTTGTTGACCCGTTTACCACCACCCAAAAGGAGGAAATGTTTACTTTTTTTGCAATATATATTTGTTAGATCTAAATATTAATATTAAGATGTTTTAAAAATCCCATGCTATTATTGTTCTTATTATAAAAAATCCGTTTTAATTGCAATAGATCTGTCTTCTTTATCATTTTACCAAAAAAGCTTAGTGAATATTTTGCAAAATGTCACACACATCGCCATTACAAATACAAATTTCTGAAATTGAATTTTTGAATTTATTTGACATGTGCTTTTTTTGGTGTGTTCTAGCACTTCGTCCCTATGTGATCAGTCCTCCAGATCTCATTGATTATAATTTTTCTCAATGGAAACAACCTTTTGTGCAGCAAGCCCTGTCTCAGGTTATATTAATGTTGTTTGGCTAACATTTGCTCATATCTTCAAATTGTATTCTTCTAACTGTGGTAGCTATATGGCAGATAGTAGCAACGTCATCTTCAGCATTGTACCATTCACTTCTGCATGCCTGTGCTGGCTATTTATCGTCATTTTCCCCATCACATGTTCGTTATTCCCTATTCCTTTTAATTCCCTCTGTAGTATTTCTGTATCCTGTCTCTCTCATCTTAAGCATGTAGTGTAAAATGTTTCTTTTGATAACTGATCAGTGAGATAATTATCCATATCTTTAATTCTCCCTATCATGTCTTAGTCTGTTAGCTTAACTATTTTTTCTGCTCCAAACAATCAAAAGAGATCACATTAGGATTGGTCAACAAACTATAAGCTTCCTTGACCTTGAACTGACCATTTCTTTCTCGCCTCCAAATAACTGAGTCTTCCTCCAAAGAAGGCCTATGACCCCTCAGCACATGGAGCAAATCCCCAACCATATCTAGCTCCCAATCATTGAAGTCCCTCAAAAAATTTAGGTTCCAACCTCCTTGACCAGAATTTTGGTCCCACATTTCCTCAACCGTTGAACTCCTATGAACAGCCATGACGAAGAGATGAGGGAAACAATGAGACAGCGCTGTATCAGTATACCAAATATCTGTCCAAAATCTGATCTTGGTGCCCTTCCCAGCTCGGAATACCATGTTATCCCAACACCAGTCAGATTCTTTCAAAATCTCCTTCCAAACCCCTACCCCAACCACTCCATTAGCCTTCTTTAGCCTCCATCCAAGACCCTCTTGCTCATACTTCACCGTAATCACTTGCTTCCAAAGATTATCTTTGTCACAAGCATACCTCCATAACCACTTGCCAAGCAAGGTTCAACATGGCTAGTTTCCTAAGGCCTAGCCCACCCTTGTCCTTGTCTGTACAAACCACCTCCCAATTAACTAGATGAATTTTCCCCTCTAAGTTTCCCCCTCCCCACAGGAAGTCCCTTTGCACTTTCTCTCGCCTTCTCGCAACAATCTTGGGCATTCTGAAAATAGACATTTGATAGATTGGCATGCTAGCCAAGGTACTTTTTATTAGTGTGATTCTTCCCCCTTTGGAAATATATTGCTGCTTCCAAAGCGCAAGTCTCCTCCTTACTCAGCAATTGTTGATAGGATTAGTGGGAGAAATGGTAATGGTGGAGACGGTAGCAGCAACATTGGGGCTGTGGTCATAGTGGTTACAGTGGCAATATGGTGATGTTTAATGTTGGGGCTGGTGTAAGGGATAACAAGGGCAAAATAACTCTTTGCAGGCAAGTATTTGGTAATGGCACCAACCTCAGGTGGATATTAAAATGGGGATTTGGGATATGGGCCCCTCAAATCCCCTCTTCAATCACATTAGCACAAATTTGAAATTCCATCTATGATGTGCCTATCAGTTGGGATTCCCATGGAAGAATTTGAAGTATTACCTGCATGCTGGAGCTCCTCGAAATTCCACAATGTATGCACCTTAAGAAATTTTATGCCAATCGGGGAAGCTGCACAAGAAATTTTTAATATTTTTTTTTTCAATATAACATGAAATCTTGAAATTTGATAACTCATATGCCTAGTATAAGATGGTGTAGTTTCCCTTTATATCTTGTTATGTTGGGTATATGGTTCTTTGCAAGGAATACAATATCAATACCGACTAGCATATTTATGTTTCTGAAAATAGGGAGCTAGTGATAGATATCATTCAAAGGTTGATATTGTTTTAGAGAAGTGACACAAAATTGTAGAGACATTAAATTCTGAATAACAATTTCGGGAAATCAATATTGATACTTAGCTAATAGATGTCAACGATGATATTGCAATATTGGAAATAATTGTGGCTTGGATATTTAACACACTAAAGAACTGCATCCAATCATTTGTTCTGTGGAAATGGAAATGAGTTGCAGTGACTGGTATCGGAGAATATAACTGCCAATGTATCTTATTTCAAGTAAGAATCTTGTTAGGATCTAAACCTGTTATCTAATTCTTACTTATCAAAAAATAAATAAATAAACCTGTTATCTAATTCTTCTACAGGCAAAGGCTGCATGTGTCCTGATTGATCTATGTGCTAGCGCACTAGCACCCTGGTTGACTCAGGTGATTGCAAAGGTATGTTGATGGCAGATTATCAGTGGAAAATTATTAGTGTCTTATTATTACCCTTTATTGCTTAGTGGAAAACTATTGCTGTACTTTTTTATTTATTAATTTTAACCTGAAAAGATTGTCAGACTTCCTCCTTTGGTCTGATTCTGAGACAGGTTGATCTAGCTGTGGAGCTTTTGGAAGACCTTTTAGGCACAATCCAGGTTTGTTTTTGTGCACCTTTAAGTACTTCAAATTTTTATGCTCTCTCAAGTTCATATAAGGCAAAGTAAAATGTTTTAAAATCTGAATGATGTAAAGCAATCTTCAGGTGATTATTACGGTCAAATAACAGCAAGCTATGACTTTTAACACTTCTAGGATTTAAGGAGGGTGTTGAGAGAGAGAGAAAGAAGAAAGACCTTAATTCTCATTAATGTAATGATCTACTTACAATTGAGAAATATATATATACAAGGCTAGGAGTCCTAACTACCATACATGTGTCCTATATTAACAAGGAAAGGTTATACACTATAAATACATTATATTCAACACTCCCCCTCAAGCTGGAGCATATACGTCATATGCACCAAGCTTGTTACAAATATATTTAATCCTAGGACCTCTGAGAGATTTAGTGAAGATGTCAGCTAGTTGATCATTTGAATTAACAAAACTTGTAGCAACACATCCTGATGCGATCTTCTCTCTAATGAAATGACAGTCAACTTCAATATGTTTGGTCCTTTCATGAAAGACTGGATTGGATGCAATATGTAATGCGGCCTGGTTATCACATATGAGTTTCATCTGTTCATCCTTTCCAAATCTCAACTCTCGAAGAAGATGTCTCAACCATATGAGTTCACATGTTGCCAAAGCCATAGCTCGATACTCGGCTTCAGCGCTAGATCTGGCCACTACATCTTGTTTCTTACTCTTCCAAGATATTAGATTACCTCCAATAAAAACACAGTACCCTGAAGTGGAACGTCTATCTGTGGGTGAGCCAGCCCAATCTGCATCTGTGTAACCAACAACCTGAGTATGACCTCTGTTCTCGTACAACACACCTTGGCTTGGTGTACTTTTGATATATCGAAGAATGCGGATTACAGCATCCCAATGGCTATCACATGGTGACTGTAGGAATTGACTAACAACACTCACAGGAAAAGAAATGTCTGGACGAGTAATGGTGAGATAGTTCAATTTACCTACGAGTCGTCGATATCTCCCGGGGTCTCCTAAAGGCTCCCCCTGTCCTGGTACAAGTTTGACATTCGGATCCATAGGTGTGTCTACCGGTTTACAGTCTAACATACCGGTTTCTTCCAGGATGTCTAAAGCATACTTCCTTTGGGAAAGGACCACAGCAGAACTGGATTGAGCTATCTCAATTCCCAAGAAATACTTGAGTTTCCCCAAGTCTTTGGTTTGAAAGTGGGTAAAAAGGTGTTGCTTTAGTTTCTGAATACCATCCTGATCACTGCCTGTAATGACGATGTCGTCCACATAAACAACCAGATAAATACACTGCCCCAAAGAGTTATGATGATAGAAAACTGAATGGTCTGCTGTACTGCGAAGCATGCCAAACTCTTGAACAACAGAACTAAAACGGCCAAACCATGCTCGAGGAGATTGTTTCAAGCCATATAGAGAACGGCGTAACCTGCATACTAAACCAGACTCCCCCTGAGCAACAAAACCAGGAGGTTGCTCCATATAAACTTCCTCGGCAAGATCACCATGAAGGAAGGCATTTTTAATATCCAATTGATAAAGAGGCCAAGAACACATGGCAGCCATGGAGAGAAGCAGACGGACAGAAGCAATCTTGGCAACCGGAGAGAATGTGTCACCATAATCAGAACCATAAACCTGAGTATAGCCTTTAGCAACTAAGCGGGCCTTAAGGCGATCAACCTGACCATCAGGACCAACCTTAACTGCGTAGACCCAACGACAGCCAACGGTAGATTTACCCGAGGGTAAAACAACAAGATCCCAAGTGCCATTAGAGTGCAGAGCAGCCATTTCATCCACCATTGCCTGTCGCCAGCCTGGATGGGAAAGAGCTTCATGGGTGCTCTTTGGAAGAGAAACAGAGGATATAGCAGAAACAAAAGCAGAATAGGGTGAAGATAATCGATGATAACTCAAAAATTGTAAATAGGATGAGGATTACGAGTAGAGCGAGTACCTTTCCGAACAGCAATGGGTAAGTCATTAGGAGAAGGCAGAGCCGGGGTAGGTGAAGCCGAAGGGATAGGAAGTGAGTCAGCAGGTGCTCAGCAAAAGGGAGAGGAGCAACGACACGAGGGCGACGATGATAAACCTGAAGTGGTCGAGGAGGCATAGCATCAGGTGGGGAGACAATGGGAATAGGCAAGACTTCAGAAACAGGAAGAGACTCAGAAGTGGTGGAAAAGAATGGTGAGTCCTCAAAGAAGGTGATATCAGCGGAGATAAAGTATCGATGAGTCTCAAGGGAATAACAACGATAACCCTTCTGAAGTCTGGAGTATCCCAAGAAGAGACACTTCATGGCTTTGGCGGAAAGCTTGTCCTGTCCAGGAGTGAGAATATGAACAAAGCAAGTACAACCAAAGACATGAGGAGGAAGGAAATAAAGTGGTTGGTCAGGGAAGAGAAGGGAGTGAGGAATCTGATCATGTAAGACAGAGGAGGGCATACGATTAATCAAATAACAAGCGGTAAGAACAGCGTCCCCCCAAAACGAAAAGGAACATTACTATGGAGGAGGAGAGTACGAGCTGTCTCAACAAGATGTCGATTCTTGCGTTCAGCTACCCCATTTTGTTGAGGAGTATGAGCACAAGAAGACTGATGAAGAATCCCATGATGAGACATAAACGAAGTAAATGGGGCTGAAAAATATTCCCTGGCATTGTCACTGCGTAACACACGAATAGAAATATTGAACTGGGTTTGGATTTCAGCATAAATTTCTGGAAAATAGAGAATAACTTAGCTCGATTTTTCATTAAAAATAACCAAGTACATCGAGAATAATCATCAATGAAAGTGACAAAATACTGAAATCCTAAAGTAGACGCAGTCTGACAAGGACCCAAACATCAGTGTGGACAAGCTCAAAAGGAGACTTTGCCCGATTATTCAAACGCTTTGGGAACGAGACACGAGTATGTTTCCCAAGCTGACATGACTCACACGGAAGCGACGATAAAGTGGAAAAACGAGGAACCATCTTCTGGAACTTGGAGAGACTAGGGTGGCCCAGACGATTGTGAATGAGGAGAGGAGCATCAGTGGAAATGCAAACTGCAGGAGATGAATCCGAGGTGAGGTGATAGAGGCCTTGAGACTCACGTCCTATGCCAATCGTCTTCCCCGTACTCCGGTCCTGCAAGGTCACAAATTTATCAGAAAAGGTAATAGAGCAATTAAGAGTACGAGTGATTTTGCTGATGGAAATAAGATTAAAAGGACATTCAGGAGTATAAAGGACAGAAGTGAGAGGTAGAGAAGGCAGAGGAAGGGCCAAACCAATACCTTTAGCCACAGTTTGAGAACCATTAGCTAAGGTAACATTAGGTAAAGCAGAGGTAGTAGTAATAGAGGAGAAAGATCCTTATTACCAGATAAGTGATCAGAAGCTCCAGAATCTAGAATCCAGGGTCCAAGAGAAGATGTGTGGGTAAGGCAGGCAGAGGCATTACCAGGCTGGGCAACAGAGGCAACAGAAGCCTGAGATGCGGAAGAGCTCGGAGGCTGAGGCAGCGGAGAATCAGAGGACTGGGCCACATGGGTAGTGCGAGGAGGTCGTCCATGTAACTGATAGCAACGATCGCGAGTGTGGCCAAGTTTATTGCAATAGGTGCAATGAGGACGTTGACCTCTACCTCGGGTACCACTACGGCCTCCTCGAGAGTTAGTTTGAGAAACTAACACAGAAGAATCTGAAGTGCTATCAAATGGCAAAGTCTGAGTGGAGGAGATACGGAGGAGGCGAGCAAACACATCATCCAAGGACGGAACTGATGAACTACCAAGAATCTGATCGCGGACAGGCTCAAGATCCGGACGGAGGCCAATAAGAGTAAGAACCATGAAGAACTTGTCAAGCTGTGTTTGTTGAGCCCCAACATCAGGAGTAAGAGGCATCACAGTCAAGAACTCCTCCTTAAGAGAGGCAATCTGGCCAATATAAGTAGATAGATCCAAGTCCTGTTGGCTGAGATGGACAATAGCAGAAGCCACCTTATAAAGACGTTGGATATCATTCGTATATAATCCTTTGGCCTGAGTCCAAAATTTAAAACAAGTTTTGTAGGCCCGAAGATGAAGAAGAATCTTGGGATCAATCGATTGCCATAATACACTACATAACTGTGCATCTATCTTCCTCCACTGTACGCGGTCAACCTCAGGGATATCTGCCTCCTGTGTAATCAAGTGATCCTCATATCCTTGACCCATAAACCAAAGGTCAACAGAGGCAGACCAGGAAAGATAATTGTCACTGCCAACCAATTTCTCCGAAGTAATCATAGGAGATCCAGATATAACAGCGGAAAAAATGGAATTTTTAGTAGTCATATCTACTTATCTGGAGAATGAAGTATGTTTGGATCGAAGAGAGCCCTAATACGGCTTCAGATTGCGGCGTGGCACCACCGAAAAGGTAGAAGAACACTTCCCAAGGCACGTGCAGGGATTGGAGTGGAGAAAAAATAGTCGGAGCTTCGCCGGAAAGACTGTTTGGAGGGCCGACGGAGACAAAAATCCCCAAAAGAGGTACGTGCAGGGCTCGAATGGGAGAACCAGGGAGGTAGGGAGGCTGGTCGGCGTCAGGCGAGGCTGCTGGAGGAGGCGCGTCGCCGGAAAAGCCCTCACGCGCCCTCACGCGCCGGCGCGTGAGATGCAGCCGCCGGACGGAAACGTGCACGTGGGCGGCGCGTGGATGCTTTTTTGGTGCCGGTGCCTTCACAAAAGTTGTAGATCTCCTCCAGGCGCTCCTTCTGGTATGGTCGGTGTCGGAAAAATACGTCGCCGGAAAGTTCGCCGGAAAAGTTCGCCGGCGGTGAGTAGTTTCTATCGACGATCCGAATGACCGGAAAGTATTGGGAGATGGGGAAGGTGACCGGAATGAAACACGGTCACCGGAAGGTTTCCCGGAGTTGATGACACGGGAAACAGGAAAGAATTAGGTTTTCTTCCTTGGCTCTGATACCATGTTGAGAGAGAGAGAAAGAAGAAAGACCTTAATTCTCATTAATGTAATGATCTACTTACAATTGAGAAATATATATATACAAGGCTAGGAGTCCTAACTACCATACATGTGTCCTATATTAACAAGGAAAGGTTATACACTATAAATACATTATATTCAACAGAGGGAAATTAAGAATTAAGGTTATAACAATGACAAAAGTAAAATTAAGAAAAACAAAGAGAAGATAGAGAAAAAAGATATGGGAAAAAAAAACCCTGGGGGTGCAGTTGTTTTGCTAGCATCTTCTGGAAATGGACCCCCAAAACTTAATGGATGTAAAATCCATATTATAGCGTTTGGTTAAAGTCAAGAATTTTGAGATTTCCATCCAACTTTATCCTCATTCTAGTGTTTGGTTTTCTTAGAAATTGTTTGAGAATTTGATGTAAATTTATATGATAATCCTTCAAATAATATTTGTAAGGATCATATTTATTTGTAAATAAAAAGGGGATCTTACTATTTTTCCAAGAAGTGTCATCCAATCAGAAATGTTCAGATGGCCAAAAAGGTCTTATTGCTTTATATCTTAGAAATGGTTCCATTGCTTGGTACTTAGGTTCCAATTCTTTGTGCTTAGGTTACATTTCATGTCTTGTACCATGGTCCTTTTTCTTTGTACTTTAGTTTTATTTTTTGTACCTTCATTCTATAATTCACATTTAGCCATGATGAGGATGAGTCTCTAAGATATACATCAAGAGATGAAATTTGTATTAGTTGAAATTAAAGTAGGATTAGTATTACTTGGAATTAAATTAGGATTAATATTAGTTGGAATTAAATTAGAATTAGTATTAGTTGGAATTAAAGTAGGATTAGTATTTGTTAGAGTCAAATTAGGATTAATTAATTAAGTTATAAGATAATTAGAATTAGAGTCATAGTAGGTTATTAGAATCTTAGTAGACTTTGGATTTATTAGAGAAACTTATAAATAAGACTAATCGATATAAATCAAAGAATGAATTGATTGATATTAATAATATTATATTTTTTTCATTGCAAGTGTTCCAATTCTCAATGGTGAGATTACATTGATTTTCTTCTAAGTGAGATTCCTAGAAGGCCTTAGTGAGATTCTATGGTTTCCATCTTTTCTTCATTGTTTCTTCTTTCTCTCTACCTTTTTTTATATTTTATTTTCTTTATCATAAATTTTATTTCTTGTTTCTCTCCTTACACCCTAAAATAAAAACCTTAGCCTACCTACTTTTGAATGTAGGCAACCATCTTAGGGTTGTCTTACATCAAGCCATATATTTTAAAAGTCTAGATTTTGAGTTGTATAAAGTACCTATTCAATACCTTTCCATAAAAATGACTAAAAATGGGTTGTTCACTTTCCCAAGTTATATGCGCCAAAAATATGGTAATCTTACATTTAGAAATGAGATACTCATTCTCTTGTTAAGATACACCTGGGATAAAAATATTATATATGGTAACTTATTTGTATTCTTTATTCTTTTGTAAAACATTTATGTTATGTTTAGTTTTAGGGATTCACTAAGAAAAGGAAAAAAAATACTAATGAAATTGATTTTTTAATATTTGATTTACCATGGAAAATCTGAAAGAAGGTCAAATATACTTAAAGTTAGTAAGAAACTTATGCATTATTTAATCTTTATATAGACGAGGAAAAACAAGTGAAATGAGTTTGAAGAAGCATGTAGAAATAATTTGTTAACTTTACAACTAATTTTTTTCTTTATTTTTTCTTTCCTTATATTTTTCCTTTCTATTTTTTTCTCTCTCACATTTTCCCTTAAATTTTCAAGAGTCAATCACAGGGTTAAACTTCTAAATGGTGGAAACTTTTAAAAGGTAGAAACTTGTTAAAAGATAGAAGTTTTTATAAAATAAAAAATCTGTAAAGAAACTACCAGAAATTTTTATCTTTTATTTTTTTTGATAGGTAATTAGAACATAAAACGCCAAAAAGTAAATATACTTCTTCCAATGAGAAACGTCTAGCAAATAAATTTTTTAAAGTTTTAAATGGGATTCAACTATCTAAACGTCTAGAAGATTTTGTGGGATCTTGTGTTTTCTCTTTTTGGGGTTAATTGGGTGTTGCCGTTTTCGGTGAGAGACACTCTATTAAGTTGGTATGTTTCTTTTAAGGACAAGAATCATAGAAAGGTTTGGCGGGCAGCTCCTCTCTGTTTATTTTGGACAGTTTGGAAGGAAAGAAATAGAATAGTCTTCGATAATGAGGCTTTGTCGACTCAAAGATTGAAAAACTCATTTGTTTGTAATCTCTTATCCTGGGCTAATTCTTCTATAGCTGTAGGCCCTTTATCTTTGTTTAACTTTGTGGATTGGTTGGGTTCTTGTTGAGGGCCGGTGAGTGCTTGTGTTTTTGTTGCTTGTTTTAGGTGTCTCTTGTATACTCCCTGTATGCTCCGGGTTGCCTTTCAAGCTCCCTGTCTCTAATATATCTTTGTGCTTTTGCCTATCAAAAAAAAAAAACTATATAATTGTCACTAACTTTGACTTTGAGCTTAGGTCTTCCAACAATGCTAATATCTCTGTTACGATGGGTAGGCCCACTCTAGCATTCTTAGAGAATGCTCTCATTAATGTTCCATAACCAGCTGTAAGTGTTCCTCCAATCCCCAGTTGTCCTGGGTTAACCAAGGAGCATTCATCAAAATTCAACTTAAAGCTGCCTATTTAAGGAAACATCCATGTAGGGAGTATCTCCTTAACCTAGTAGATCTGCTTACAAAGTTCAAATCTAGCAGTATAATGCTCAAAGAGGGTTTTTGAGAATTAGAAATCAGGGATTCTCTCCTCTAGCTTTGTACATTTATAGTTAAACTGTTAAAGCATGTAAAAGATTCATGATTTCTAAAAAATGACTACACTACTTCCAACGAATTAAGGGTGTTTAAGAATTAGAAATTAACTAGATATCAATTCTAGCATTTGCGTTTGTCGGAAGGCTGAGGCTGCAGGCTGTTTCAATTGAAGCTTTTGGTGATTCTTTTATTAGATGTTGTTTATGTTCTTTTATTTATAAGGAAATTATATGGGATATACTTATTCTGAAGGTTGCTCTTTCATCTTATTTCTTGGATCAATGGCTCATGTCTAAAGGTTCTGTTGTTGTTTTTACATGTATCTAGGGTGCTCGCCATTCCTTGGCTCATGCTCGTGCTGCCCTCAAATATATTGTGCTGGCTCTGTCTGGACATATGGATGACATATTAGCAAGATATAAAGTATTGCATCCTGCTTTGCCCTTATTGTGTTCATATGTTTGATTTACACTGCATTGGCCATAGTGCATGTAAAGCCAGATTATTTGGCAAAGAAACATGTTACAAGTTTCTCAGGATTCTTAGGTTCTGATCTCAACCATGGTTGAGTGATGGATTTAGAAGGAATCTATTGGATTTGTTTAGTGGTGCAACCGAATAGACTCAAATCAATGTTATATGGATAAAATAAATCAGTTTATCATGTGATTTTGTTGTCAACCTCTCAGGAAGCAAAGCATAAAATTCTCTTTCTTCTGGAGATGTTGGAGCCTTTTCTTGATCCTGCTTTAACTGCCTTGAAGAATACAATAGCCTTTGGGGATGTAGCTCCAATTTTTATGGAAAAGCAGGAATACGCATGTACAGTTGCCCTCAATGTCATTCGTATGGCAGTACGAAAGCCTTCTGTTCTTCCTTCATTGGAATCTGAGTGGAGGCGTGGAACAGTTGCTCCTAGGTAATCTACAACTTTTGTTGCTTAATTATTCTGATTATTTTTATTTATTTTTTAATTCTTTTTGGAATCCATATTCTGGGGGCCTTTAACTTCTTCCATATTGTATTACTTTGTAATGCTTGCACACTTATGTACGGTAGGAGATAATCATTTGAATATGACATATATGAACTGGGAATAATCATTTTCTTGCAGAAATTTTTTGAATTTTATCTCCGTTTCTCTTAATTTCTGAAATGATTCCAATTAAGATAATTGAGACTTCCACTAGCCAGATACTGTTTTGTCATGTTGGATTGATAATGGTCTGGTAAATTTCTTCATGCAGTGTACTTCTCTCAATCTTGGACCCTCACATGCAGTTACCTCCTGAAATTGACCTTTGCAAGTTTCCTATTTCTAAAACCCAGGAGCAAGAATCTTTGAAATCCAATAGCCAAGATGATTCTGATGGAAAGATTGATGTTTCTGATGTAGCTATGAAGATGGATACTTTGAAGATGTCAGTCTTTTTTTGCCCCCACAGAACTAAAAAGCATTGCACTGACAAATGTTTCTAGCAGTCTGAATAAAAATATCTCTGAGTCTAGCCCTGGTGATGGCACCACAGAAGAGAAACATGTGACTGAGAAAATTTTGACTAAGATATGTCAGAATAGCTTACTATTGGATGCTGCGTTCCCTGTTGAATATGTTAACTTGCAAGCAGATTATATGCAACTTATGAATTATCGGGATTGTGAGCTTAGAGCCTCGGAGTTTCGACGTTTGGCTTTAGATTTACACACTCAGCACGAGATTAGTCCTGAGGGTCATGATGCTGCTATAGATGCTTTGCTCTTAGCAGCAGAGTGCTATGTCAATCCGTTTATGTCATCTTTTAGGGCCAGTTCAAAGGTTATCAATCAGAGCACTGGAACCAGAATTCCACAAAACTGTGACATTTCAGAGCTAAGAAAGGTTTTTGAGAAGAACTCCAGTGACTTGGAAAAAGTGACTCATCTTGAGAACAAAAGAGACAAAGTTGTTCTTCAGATACTGCTTGAGGCTGCTAAATTAGACAGGAAGTATAAGAAGAAGATGTCAGATGAGGAACATTATCTATACTATCCTGAGGAACATGATGATCAGGTCATAAATTTGTCTTTGCTTGATATAGAATCTGCCGATGCCGTCACCTTGGTTCGGCAGAATCAAGCTTTACTTTGCAATTTCTGATTCAGCGATTGCGAAGGGAGCAACACTCGATGCATGAAATTCTGATGCAAAGTACTCTGTTCTTGTTGCACTCAGCGACTAAGCTATTCTGCCCTCCTGAACATGTCATTGATATCATATTAGGATCTGCTGAATATCTTAATGGGGTGCTAACGTCTTTTTATTATCAGTTAAAAGAAGGTAATTTGCGGTTGGATCCAGAAAAGTTATATGGGTACAGCGCCGCTGGCTGCTTCTTCAAAAGTTGGTAATTGCTTCAAGCGGTGGTGATGAAGAGCTGGACTTTGCCAATAATACTAACAATTGTTTTCAATATAGGAATTTGATTCCACCTTCAGCCTGGATGCTGAGAATACCTACATTTTCTACATCTCCTTCTCCCCTTTTACGGTTTCTGGGTTGGATGGCAGTATCTCGTAATGCCAAACAGTATATGAGGGAGCGACTTTTCCTTGCTTCAGATTTGCCACAGCTGACAAATTTACTATCAATTTTTTGCTGATGAACTTGCACTGGTGGACAATGTTGTCAAGCAAAATGATGATGCTGTGAAGATTCAACAATCAGGTGTCAGAGAAGAACCTCAGACCATTAAGGGTTTGAAAATACTGGTCAACCAGATGGTGACAAATCTTTTCAAGTCATCTATCCTGATCTCAGTAAGTTTTTCCCTAATATGAAAAAACAATTTGAAGCTTTTGGAGAATTATTTTGGAGGCTGTTGGATTGCAGTTGAGATCTCTTTCTTGTAGTGTTGTGCCCGATATATTGTGTTGGTTTCTGATTTGTGTTCATGGCCATTTCTTCAAAAGGACCAGCTTTCTACACGAAAGCATTTGGATCATTGAAAGGCTATGTAGCAAAGAATGCCAAAGCAATCATTCTATACATACTTGAAGCCATTGTGACTGAGCACATGGAAGCAATGGTGCTGAGATACCTAGAGTGGTTCAAGTGCTGGTGTCACTGTGTAAAACATCATACTGCGATGTGTCATTTCTTGACTCTATATTGCATTTGTTGAAGCCAATCATCTCATATTCTTTGAGTAAGGTGTCTGATGAAGAAAAACTATTGATTGATGACTTATGTCTTAATTTTGAATCGTTATGCTTTGATGAGCTTTTCAACAATATTAGACACAAAAATGATAATCGAGATAGTCCTACAGAAACAGTGCACAGCAGAGCACTGACAATTTTTATTTTGGCTTCTGTCTTTCCTGATTTATCTTTTCAACGTTAAAAGGGAAATTTTAGAGTCCTTGATCCTGTGGGCTGATTTTGCTGTTTATGAACCAAGTTCTTCTTTCCATAACTACCTCTGTGCATTTCGGTGTGTTATGGAAAGCTGTAAAGTTTTGTTAGTTCGAACTTTAAGAGTCTTTGGGATTATTCCGCTTCAGATGACTTCCTTTTCTGATGTGAGCACTGGTACACCTTGTGATGGTTGCTCAAAATCATATTCATGGTTTCTTAATGATGTTTGCCATGACTCTTGTCCAATGGGGGATACTGAGAATCTAGAAAGTGACAAGTCTGATGCTGTTAGCTTGGGTCAAAAGGTCTATCATTTATCTGCTGAGGAAATAACAAATTTTGCTCAAGACTTAGAAGGGCTTATTTGCAAGCTTAGTCCAACTGTTGAACTCTGTTGGAAGCTCCATCCCCAGCTAGCAAAGAAGCTGACTGTTACATCAGCAAGTGCTTTATGTACTCAAGGTGCTTATCTTCATTTGTGAAAAGGGTTGATAATGCTAGAGAGGATGACAATGAAAATGTTTTCCACGAACTCAGTTGACCAGTTCTTAATTCATTCAAGGATTGGTCTTGAAGGGCTTTCTGGAATCATTATGATGCTCCAAGAAAACATTGCTGGGAAGTTGCATCTATGATACTTGATTGTCTACTAGGAGTGCCTAAATGTTTTTCCCTGGATGATGTCATTGGTACTATTTGTTCTGCAATCAGGAATTTCTCTTGTAGTGCACCAAAAATTTCTTGGCGGTTGCAGACGGATAAATGGTTGTCAATCTTATTCTCTAGAGGTGCATATAGGCTTCATGAAAGTGAGCTTCCTCTAGTTGGCCTGTTCTGTTCAATGCTGAGTCATCCTGAACCTGAGCAACGGTTTATTTCACTTCAGCATTTGGGAGATTTGTAGGCCAAGATTTGAATGGTGAAGGAATGATATTATCTCCTACATTTTGCAATAAATTAGTTTCAACTGCTCAGTAATTTCTGTTTCTGAGCCAATTACATCTTCTTCTAGTTTCACGTACATGGGATCAGGTGGTTGTGCTGGCGTCATCTGATACATCATTGCATCTAAGGCCCGTGCAATGGCACTTATTGTTGATTATATTCCATTGGCTGAGCGACACCAGTTACAATCTTTCTGCAGCAGCTGATAATGTTCTTTATGGTTTGGGAAAACTTGGGCATCCGACATGTGAAGGTCCATTAGTTCAACTTTCTTTAGCACTCATTGCTGCCGCTTGCCTGTATTCTCCGGCTGAAGACATTCTCTGATTCCTCAAGATGTTGGAGAAACATTGAGGCTTTAGGATGTCGAGAACTGGTATAGTCCTTTTACTACATGACAACTGAATTTGGTACAAAATCTAGTAACTGTTGAGTGCATGCTTGTCTTATTATTTTCGTTTTGTTGAAGGTGGACTTGGGGATCTAGAGAAAAAGGCTTGCCAAGCCTTGTGTAGGCTAAGAAACGAAGGAGATGATGCTAAAGAGGTATGTGGGGATGAGGCTAGTGAATATGGTTTAAGTTCTTCCTACGCCAGGAAAAAAAAAACTTAAACTTAATCTTAGAATGATTATAGCCTTAGTTGGTCTATCATCTCTAAGAGTTGTGATATGGAAAATTTGTTTCCCTTTGTATCCCTTTTCTGTCAAATGAAACTCTATAGTAATCTTGTAATTCACTGAACCATCTTTTGCATATAAGGTCCTAAAAGAGGTGCTCTCTTCAACTTCTTCAAGACAACCAGACCCTAATTTTGGAAGTACTCGTCAATCGATTCTTCAGGTATGAAGTATCAAAAAAGTTGTTGTAGTCTAATTCACTAGTGATATTGATTGAAATGATAGTAAATCTATTGCATTGCCAAATGTTTTCCAAATATGTGAGATTTATTGTTTCCAGTGCATCCAGCTTTCTATTTTCTTTCTAGATGCCTGAAATCAATGTGCATATTAATCAATGTTCACCTCAGAGTAGGCTCAAGGATTGTCTGTAGATGCATGCTAATGCCTTGAGCTTTGTTGCGTATTAGGCTCACACTTGATATGTTAAAGGAGAGAATACTATATTGCATTTGCCATATTTAACTGGTTTATAATTGTTGGCAACTTACCCAGTTTAACTGATTTATATATTCTATCTATTTCACATTAAGATTGAATTTAGAGCCATCAATTTGGAATGCAATCTTTTGTGATTTTGATTTCAACATTTCATTTCTCTTATTTAACTATTGTATGGTTCTTGGAAATCCTTCCAATTCCAAGATTCCATCTCACAGTAAAAATAAGTTTGGATCCATCAACTTGGAATACAATCTTTTGTGACTGATTTGACATGTAATCTGCATTTCACAATTTCCACATGCAATCTGTTTCTCAATATTTTAATGATTTGACATGTACTGCATTTCAACATTTTCTTCCAATAATAATAATTTTTTTATGTTAACTTTTTACATAATTTATTGGTTGAATATTACCTTTTTCTTTCTCAATATCTGTTAACTTTTCAGTGTGTTTCTTAAATACGAAAATAGTTTATCACTTTATATGTGGAAGCAGATGGCCTTTGATGGTCATATTTGGCATATTAAGCCTTGCACCTTACTTTGAACCCTTAAAACTTCATTTCTTGATGCCTATCAAACTTTCAATTCTTGATTTGAACAATTGCCTGTAACTTTATGGTTTGGAGCACAAATTTTCCAATGGATCCACCTGATTGGCAGTTAGTGTAAGATTTCCATTAAGCCACATGGTAACACATACCTGGATATTTATATGGATATAGACTGAAAATCTAATCTGTTGTTTTCACTTTCACACCTACTGTGATAAGCTGGCATTTTTTTTTTTTCATGTTGAATATTTGAATGCCATGACATCTGAAATCAGATTATATTGAGTCCCAGTATAATTTAAGAAAACATTAAAGATGAGTGTATCATTAGTAGACTCAAAATGCAGCTGGCTGGATATGATAATTGCAACAAATGGAAACCAATCTTGCTAAAATCTCCCTGTAGTGAATGTGTATGCTTCTCCAATCTTCTTGAAAGTTCAATAAAATCGTCTCCCAATTTCCATAATTCTAATAGGTTATTGATGCAGCAGCATAGGTTGAAGCATGCTTAATCAACACACCTATGGTTTACTGAAAAGGGAGTAATTTGGGCACTCCAATTATCAATTTCAAGGGCCATACAACCTATTACATGACAAGGGCATTTCTTACAACCTAGTCCAAAATTATTGGGTTTGGAGAAATTATAATTTGTGACATTCACATGAGCCCAAAGTTTCAACCATATAATTAGAATTATCACATTGGATGATATTTGAAAGTTATAGGATGTCACAAAGATCTTATTTTTTATATTAATTTTAGAATCACCAATTTGGGAATTATGAAAATGTTAAGATGCTATGTCGGGATCTTGAGGAGCTATTTTGAGTCCTTGATATGTTAGAATCTTGGCAATGTTTTTATTCTTGAACTACAATGGAATGAAAATGTGGTGTAGTGTAGTGAAAGCCATCTCCAAGTTTAGTGGAGTTAGCCATTTAGATATTAGCCTCTGTGGGTGTCTTGAATGGTATGAGTTCATTGGGATTAACAATCTTGTTGTGGAAGGAGACTCAGCCATTGTTATTGCTTGAGTTTCTAAGGAGTAGAGAGGCCCTTGGAAACTAGATGATTAGGTGCACAAAATTGTTGATATAGTATTTTTTATTTTTTTATTTTTTATTTAATCAGAACAAAATTCTTGATATTTTGAGGGGTTACAGATAATGTTTCAAAGACCAAGTGTCAATAACTAACATTGGGGGTTCTGGGAGAAATCATGATAGTAGCATGGATTAATATCAAATGATACACATAACCTTGTGTGGAAATATGGGATTATGATTTGTAATTAAGTGCCAAGATTAAAGGGATTGTGTTAGGATATTTTCTATTTTTATGGATGAGAGAATCTCTCCTAATTAGTTATTATTTCCTTAGAGATAGTGATTGTGCATATTATATGGCTTAGATTAGGAATCCCATTTGTATATATATAGGTCACTTTGTATTCAGTTTTGACATAGAAAAAAGAAGAATATTTTCTTCATGGTATCAGAGCATTCAGATCTGAACCACGTATAAAAAAAAAATCATCTTTTTCCATGGAGAGCAGAACGGAAGGATCAAACTCGGAGGTGACATCCAGACCTGAAGCAGTTCACTCCGGCAGTGCCAGCACCACAGACGACATCATTCTTCCCATAACAGGTCATAAACTCAATGGGCAGAATTTTATTCAATGGGCTCAGTCTGTTCGGATCTTCATTTGCGGGAAAGGTAAGGAAGAATACCTTACGGGAGCCATTGTTCAGCCGAAGGAAGATGATCCAGGATACCGAACCTGGAAGTTGGAAAATAGTATGGTGATGTTTTGGTTAATTAACTCTATGACCAATGACATAGGAGAAAACTTCATGCATTATGGCACAACGAAGGAGATATGGGATGCAGCTAGAGAGACCTACTCCAACATCAATAATACCTTGGCGATTTTCGAAATCAAGAGTATTCTCCAAGATCTTCGACAAGGAGATTCAACTGTTACCGAATATTTTAATATGCTTACACGGTATTGGCAACAACTCGATATTTATGAAGAATTGGTTTGGAAGTGTCCCGAAGATGGACTCCTATACAAGAAGGTCATTGAAAAGGAACGCATCTACAAATTTTTACTTGGCCTTAATAAGAATTTAGATGAGGTACGTGGAAGAGTTCTAAGTATTAAGCCATTACCTAGTGTTAGGGAAGTTTTTTCTGAAATTCGCAGAGAGGAAAGCAGACAAAATTCCTCCAAAAATCTTGAGAACTCAGCCCTAGTTGCATGAGGAACCTAATCCAACAACAACAACCACCAAACGAAGAAGAATCGTCCATGGTGCGACCATTGTAGAAAACCGGACACACGAAAGAGACTTGCTGGCATCTACATGGTAAACCTGTGATGGAAACCTTCTCGCCACAGCAAATAGAGAAGAAGACACATCTGGCACTATCTCAAATCCTGGTCCGTTTAGCAAAGAGCAATTGGAGGCACTACAGAAAATGTTCCAACAGACTCTTCAATCAACTGGAACAACTATTGGTACCGCATCTGTAGCCCAGAAAGGTATTTTTTCCCATGCCCTAAATGTTAGACAGGAAAATCACACTACATGGATAGTGGACTCAGGAGCTTCAGATCACATGACTGGGAATCTCATGGTTTTTCATGAATATACTCCTTGCCATAACAATTCCTCTGTTCGAATTGCCGATGGAACCCTTTCTAGGGTATTCGGCACAGGTTCAGTTATTATTTCCAAGGATATTACTCTTCACTCCGTGCTCTATGTTCCGAAATTGGATTGCAACCTATTGTCTATAAGTAGACTAACACAGGATCTTAATTGTGTTACTAAATTCCTTCCTCACATGTGTGAATTTCAGGCCTTGAACTCTGGGAAGAGGATTGGCAATGCTGAGGTGCGTGCTGGACTTTACCTTCTGAGAGCTGAGGAAATTCGAAGGCTACCAATGAAGACTGCTTGTGTAGTTTCCAACCCTAGTACCAAGACGGATAGTGTTGTTATGTTATGGCACTACCGATTAGGTCACCCAAATTTTCCTATCTTGAAAAACTATATCCATCATTATTCAATAAAAATTCCAAAAATTTTCAATGCGAAATATGTCAATTGTCCAAACATACTCGCAACTCCTATTCCATTCAACCATACAAACCATCTCATCCTTTTTCCTTGATTCACAGTGATGTTTGGGGGGCCTCTAGAATCAACAACATTACAGGTTCTAGATGGTTTGTCACCTTTGTTGATGACCACACTCGAGTGACTTGGGTATTCCTTATGAAGAAGAAATCAGAAGTGAGGGAAATATTTGAAAACTTCAACAACATGGTTCAGACGCAGTTTCAGGCAAAAATTCAAGTCCTTCGGACAGATAATGCTCGAGAATACTATCACAACATCTTGGGTCATATCTTCTGGAGAATGGCATCGTACATCAAAGCTCGTGCATTGATACTCCACAGCAAAATGGAGTTGCAGAAAGGAAAAATAGACATTTGATGGAGGTTGCACGATCCCTCATGATAGCTTCAAACGTGCCTAAACAATTATGGGGTGAAGCTGTACTCACAGCAACCTACTTGATCAACCGAATGCCTTCTAGGATTCTTCAATTTAAAACCCCGTGTCAAATCCTCCTCGCTGCATATCCATCCGCTCGAATAATTCGTCTATCCCAATCAAAGTCTTTGGTTGTACTGCTTTCGTTCACATCCATAAGTCCCACGTAGTAAACTTGATCCGACAGCCACTAAATGCATCTTTCTCGGGTACTCACCAAACCAAAAAGGATACAAGTGCTACTCTCCAACAACCAAGAAATTCTACACTTCCATGGATGTCACTTTCTTCGAAAATCAACCCTTCTACCCCAAAATTGCAATTCAGGGGGAGAACTGGTCCACAGATGAATTCCAATTCTGGGAAACCGAAATCAGCACTACTTCTCCTTTGAGTTCATCACTGCCTCCTCAAACAGATACTACTCTTTTGTCCCGAAAACAATTCCTTGGATGTCCCTTCTGTCATACCTGAGTCAACTACACAAGGCAGTAAAGAGGTAATAGTTTATTCTAGAAAAAATTTAAAGGAAAAGCCCGAGAAACCTCCTCAAAAGGAGCCCGAGGACAGCACTTCACCTGAGCAGAACCAAGAATTGGACCAGGATCCAAGCAACCCAAACTCACAACCAGGTAACACAATTTATGATCTAAATTCCAATAATGACCTTGATGATCTTGATCAACCCATTGCTTTAAGGAAAGGTGTAAGATCCTGCACTCAGCATCCAATCAGTAATCATGTGTCCTATGGAAAGCTTTCACAGAATTTCCAAGCGTTCATCACTTCTCTTGAAGATGATCGTATCCCATCCAACATCCAAGAAGCACTTCAACAACCTGAATGGAAGACTGCTGTTCAGGAAGAAATACAAGCATTGAGAAAAATGGGACATGGGAAATCTCAGAATTACCAGAGGGTAAGAGGCCTGTTGGATGCAAGTGGATATTTACCGTGAAGCACAATCCAGATGGAAGTATAAACAGGTTCAAGGCTCGACTAGTAGCTAAAGGATTTACTCAATCCTATGGCATTGATTATGAAGAGACATTTGCACCAGTAGCAAAGCTCAACTCCATCAGAGTGTTATTGTCAGTTGCAGTAAATTTGGACTGGAATCTGCACCAACTTGATGTCAAAAATGCATTTCTCAACGGAGAACTAGAAGAGGAAGTCTACATGAAGATTCCACCTAGTATGGAAACTCCAAAAAATTCAGGAAAAGTGTGTAAACTGAGAAAGTCCCTATACGGTCTAAAACAATCACCTAGGGCCTGGTTTGATCGACTGACTAGAGTTGTGAAAAAACATGGGTTCATCCAATGTCAAGCAGATCACACACTGTTTATGAAGCACTCTAAGGAAGGTGAAATGGCTCTGTTTTTTTATAGATAAGCGCTGAATATATTGAAGAGAGGTCAAAAATCCAAAAAGTATACAGGGAGTATACAAACTAGCTAGGCCTCACAACCAAAAGGAAAGCAAAAAAAAACCCCCACCAGCCCTTATCTGGAGGCTATCCACTCCAAGAAGCCTATAAGAGACAGCGAACTCTCTCCACTATACAATCTCGCCCAACACCATAAATTACAGACAAAAGCATTTTTTAATTTCTGAATTGCTATCACCCCCTCCCCCCCTAAAAGCTAGTCTATTTCTTTCCTTCCAAAGAGTCCAAAAAATGTACAACGGTATAGACTTCCATATCTTTTTCCTTTTTTCCCCTACAAAAGGGTCCCTCTAACTCAATAAGACCTCCTTTATAGTTTCTGGAAAGACCCACTGAACACCAAACAAAGCAAAGATCATATCCCACAGGACTTTTGCCACTATACAGTGTATGAGGATGTGATTTACAGTTTCCTCTTCGCAGCCACACAAGAAGCAACGGTTTGGGAGTTGCCACCCTCTTTTTTGAAGCCTATCTAGCGTAAGCACCTTACCCCAAGTGGCCTCCCAAGCAAAAAACAAAATTTTAGTTGGAACTTTATCCATCCAAATGTTACTTTTCGGAAAGTTGTTAGCCACGGTATTAACCACCAAGTTGTAAGCTTCCTTGACTTTAAACTGCCCATTTCTTCCCCCTTTCCAATAAACTGCATCTTCTTCTGAGGTAGTTTGTAGCCCCTCAGAATATGAAGCAAATTACCTACCATATCCAAGCAGTTTTTGATGAAAGTCATGAGAAAAATGGGGTTCGGATCAAAGTGGTTGGGTTGGATGTGGAGTTGCATATCCACAGCTAAGTTTTCGGTGTTGGTGAATGGAGTGCCAGTTGGTTTCTTCCCAAGTTCTAAGGGGTTGCGGCAAGGAGATCCTCTTTCTCCTTACCTCTTTGTAATGGGAATGGAAGTGTTGAGCAATCTCATTAAGAGGGCTGTTGAAGGGGGATTTCTGTCAGGGTGTAGGATCCAAGGAGGAGGAAGACAACCGATGCATATATCCCATCTGTTATTTGCTGATGATACAATAGTTTTTTGTGAGGCTAGGAAAGAGCATCTAACTCATCTGAGTTGGATTTTGTTTTGGTTTGAAGCCGCGTCAGGGTTAAGGATCAATTTGGATAAAAGTGAAATAATCCCAGTTGGCGAGGTGGAAGAGATGGAGGAGATGGCAGCGGAATTGGGCTGCAAGGTGGGTTCTATGCCTTCTGTGTATTTGGGGCTGCCCTTGGGGGCTCCTAATAAAAATACCTCCATGTGGGATGGGGTAGAAGAGAAGGTGAGGAGAAGACTTGCGCTTTGGAAACGCCAATATATCTCCAAAGGCGGGAGACTCATTCTCATAAAGAGCACGATGGCTAGTATGCCATTGTATCAAATGTCCCTTTTCCGTATGCCCAAGTCTGTTGTGCGGAGGTTAGAAAAATTGCAAAGGGACTTTCTTTGGGGATGAGGGAATTTGGAAAGGAAAGTGCACTTAGTTAATTGGGAGGTTGTTTGTACGGAGAAGGAAAAGGGGGGGCTTGGCTTAAGGAAGCTAGTCCCGTTGAACAAAGCCTTGTTGGGTAAATGGATATGGAGGTTTGCTTGTGAAAAGGAAAATCTGTGGAAGCAAGTGCTTTTGGCGAAATATGGGCAAGAGGGTTTTGGTTGGAAGACCAAAAAGGCTAATGAGACGTTTGGAGTAGGGGTTTGGAAGGAGATTTTGAAGGAAAAAGATTGGTGCTGGGAAAATATGGCTTTTACAATGGGGAATGGTACCAAAATCAGATTTTGGACTGATCTTTGGTGCGGTTGTACAGTGTTGTCCCAAAGGTGAAATGACTCTGTTCATTGTCTATGTTGATGATATTATAATTACCGGAGACGATGAAGAAGGGATAGGGAATCTCAAGAACCTACTAGCAAGAGAATTTGAAATCAAAGGTCTTGGACAACTCAGATACTTTCTTAGCATGGAAGTTGGTAGAACTAAGTAGGGAATTGTGGTCACGCAAAGGAAGTATGTCCTTGATCTACTTCAAGAGACTAGGATGCTAGGTTGTAAGCCAGTGGACACGCCTATGGATCCTATTGGTAAGATTGATAAAGATAATGACAGTCATCCAACTAACAGAGACAGGTACCAGAGGTTAGTAGGAAAGTTGATCTACTTAACTCACACAAGGCCGATATTGGTTTCGCTGTGAGCATGGTAAGCCGCTACATGAACAATCCCACTGAAAGACACATGAAAGGCGTATACAGAATTTTACAGTACCTTAAAAAGAGCCCGGGTAGAGGACTCTACTTCAAGAAAACCTCAAGTAGGGAAGTTGAGGTATTCACAGATGCTGATTGGGCAGGATCCTTGACAGATCGGAGGTCGACTACTGGGTATTGTTCCTATGTGTGGGGAAACTTGGTGACTTGGAGAAGCAAGAAGCAGTCCGTAGTGGCGAGAAGCAGTGCAGAGGCAGAATTCGGGCAATGGCTCATGGGATATGTGAAGGAATGTGGCTCCAAAGAATACTCAAGGAACTTGGAATTATATCAAACTCCACTATGACAGTTTTGTGTGATAACAAGGCTACCATAAGTATTGCAAAGAATCCAGTTCAACACGACAGAACCAAGCACGTGGAGATAGACCGTCACTTCATCAAGGAGAAACTTGAAGGGGGAACAATCAGACTTACGTATATTCCTTCAAGTCGTCAAACAACAGACATTCTGACAAAGGCACTTCCAAAGGCCACCTACGAAAACATGAAAAGCAAGTTGGGAATGCTAGACATCTACTACCCAACTTGAGGGGAGTGTGGAAATATGGGATTATGATTTGTAATTAAGTGCCAAGATTAGAGGGATTGTGTTAGGATATTTTCTATTTTTATGGATGAGAGAATCTCTCCTAATTAGTTATTGTTTCCTTAGAGATAGTGATTGTGCATATTATATGGCTTAGATTAGGAATCCCACTTGTATATATATAGGTCACTTTGTATTCAGTTTTGACACAGAAAAAAGAAGAATATTTTCTTCACCTTGTTAATTGAAAAGCTCACAAATTTCTGACAAAGTAATAATTTTTTTAAATAAATATAGTTAAATAGACCTAACCAATTAATAAAAAGTATCCATCACATTTGATATTGTTTAAATAATTATAAAAGCGCATTTTCAGATTGTCTTTGACATTATTAAGAATTCAAAACTGTACCATTTTGAGTGCAATTGTTTTTTTTTACCTAAATTTGCATAATTCTATGGTCAATTTCATATTGAATGACACAAAACTCAAAGTCACCATTATCAGTCCTACAATGAGTATATAAATGGTGATGATAATTCCCATGGTAAGGGTATGATTGAAAAGTTGTCCAAAGTTCAACTTACTCGCAACCGGGCCTTATATATTGAATTCATTGATGTGAGGAATGCTGCAAACAAGTATTAGACTTAACCAGTCCTTTGAAAGATGGTTCAATTGTCATTTTTACTTGAATCAATGGACTGGCTAGCTAAGTGTGAATCAACTGGCCAAACAAGGAGCCTCAAAAACTCACAGCATTTTCATGTCTCCCTAGTTGATTATTTTGTTGTAGTCCTCATGGCCTTTGGTTTTACTATTTTTCTTGTTCCTTGAGTAGTTTTTTTGAGTGACCTGTGGTTTAACTAATGATTTGAAAACAATAGGGTTGAGTGCCCTCCCTTTTCCCCCAGTAGATCTTGTATATATATGCTCTGAAACATTGAAGTTTTGAGATGAAAAAACCTGTTTTTGGTAGATTTTTAATTTGAAAGTGGATTCCTTCTCTCAATTGAAGATTCCTCAGGGCCTCTGGAAGTAGTGCCTAAAAAAAATTCCTTGCTACATTTTCTTCATATTTGTAATGTCATCTTCCTTCTTAAATTCATCTTATTGTCACAACTTTTCTTTCCCATTTCTGATCTCTTTCTGTCCTATCTTGTTTTTGTTAGTTTGGTACCAGAGCCAAACTTCGAATTTCTAGACCCATACATTCGGTAGTTCTTCATTAAGGGTAAGCATTTCATCCCAATATGTGCAAAGTATGGGAAGCTCAATTTGATTCACATCTTATATGTCAATGGTTCAAGAAAAGAGAACATGTTACAAGCATGAGCAACCTAAAGTACAAATTGCTGGGAAGAATTTTATTGTAAATATTATGATTCTATTATCACCATCAAATCTAGAAAATCAATCACCATATGATATATGTGTCTACTTTAGCATTATGAAGGGAGTTCAAAGTGATTCTATCAGGATATATGCTCTACTTAGCATTTCAAAGAGGAGCTAGAAGTGATTCTATCAGAGGTTTCAAATTTCACCTGAACAAGAGACCAGTTTTACTGGAGTGTAGGTTTCCACAAACAGTTGGTTAACTTCCATACTAGAGTTTGCTAAATAACAATGTATTCACAGAGATTTCTATGAGTCATCTAGGATAAGTATTTGACATTAGGAGTTCCCTTCTCTCTATTCTATCGTTTCCCGACAAGTGTCATGGAATCCTGGAACTAATACTTGTCCCAACTTTTCTTTTATTATTTATGCTTTATTCTGGAAAATAGAAGAAAGCAATGGTGTTATACTAGATTTCTTCTGGTCTTATTTCTTGAAATAATATAGAGAAAGAAGAGTAGAATTATAACTAGTGGACTTCCATCCTTTGGTTATATCACTTGTGACTTTTCAGTTAGTTATATTTGTACTCGTTTTCTGTTGCCATGTGACCGTCTACTCTCATCTCATTCATGATGATGAGTTGTCACCTTGTTTCCTTTGGCAAAGTTTTGTTAACGAAGTATCTATCAATTGATTTGTGACAGGTACTTGCCAATCTAGCTTCAGTTCAGTCGTACTTCGATATATTCTCAAAGAAAATTGACCAGAGATTATGGTAAGCCGGGATGATATTTGCTGAGCTGTTTGTTTCTTCCTTACTGCCTAGATTAACCTAAATATGTTACAGGAATTGGAGGAGGCTGAAATAGAAATGGACATTCTTCAGAAGGAACATGCACTACAGGAGTCACCTAAAGATTCCAAGGAGCATCAGCTTCCTTGTCTAGACAGTATTATTTTCTGCCCTTATCATTGTTGGAATCATCTTATTGAGTTAATAACAAACTTATCATAATATTTCTTTTTATCTTTATTTTCACCTTGTTTCTATTATGTATGGTGTCCTCCAGCTTCTACGAAGGATGGTAACCGTCTCCAGCAAATAAAGGATTGCATCCGTTCCTTGTATGTACCATCTTTGCTATTCTAAAATTAACAGTTATAGTTCACATATGCTGCACACAAACAACTGACCATGTTCAACTTTGCAATAAGTAATTCTTATTTGACAGTTAGTGTGTGTCTTGATCTCCCCCAGTTTCTTTGGTTGATCAGAGCATGTTTCTATTCACAAATTTGTCTTTTGATTATGGTGTCATCTTAAAGATAAAATCATATTTTCAATTCAGAATGAGATAATTGCCTATCAACTTCTTAATTCAATCAAATATATATGCACTTTTAAATGAAAATTACTTAAGGTAGAGGCCAAAATGATTGTGTAGTCATAGACTATTGTAAATGAAAATTATTGATTCTGAATCTAAAATGAGTAGTTGGTTGATTGTCGGGATACAAAAAAGAAGGGAGTTGAAGGTGAAAGATAAACCTAAGACAACCAAGTACACATGGGGTGTTGATCGATGATGCAAGTGAATAAATTTTCGTAATTCTATTTTAGGTAACTTTATAAGCACTTAGATGGTTGGATATGAGCATTAAAACTAGTTGAAAGTGTGTTTCTTGTACTCTTTTTTGACCTGTGCATACAGAAACAAAACCATTTCAAAATTTCCTAAACTTGGTAGTATGTATGGACACTGAAGCTTTCTTTCTGTTTCAGCTTTTGTGGTTTACTAGTGTGAGTTCCAAAATGTTTTATCTTACACTATATCAGTTGAATTATTTGGCTTTTGTTTGTTTATTTGTTTTTGTTTTTTTTTTCTTTATTATTTAAATAATCTTCCCTTGTTCTCAGTGAGAAGTCCAAACTCAGAGAAGAAATAGTAGCCCGCAGGCAAAAGAAACTTCTTGTGAGACATGCTCGTCAAAAATACTTAGAAGAGGCAGCTTTAAGAGAAGCAGAACTTTTGCAAGAACTTGATAGGTTTACCTGCTGACCAGTGTCATCTTGTATTAAGTTTGTGATCATTTTGTGATGGATATTAATCATTTTGTGTCCTACAATTGGTCTTCTGTGTATTAGAGAGAGGACTACTGAAGCAGAAAGGGAGATTGAGAGACAGCGGTTGCTGGAAGCTGAGCGTGCAAAAACCAGAGACCTGCGCCACAATCTTGATATGGAGAAGGAAAAGCAACACAGGCAATGACACATTCTTCAAACAAACCATGAGCTTTATCGTGTTTTACTGGATATGGTGTCTATTTGATAACTGGCTGATATGGCTAAGCATGGCCTCTCAGGTAGGCCCATGCTCATGGTGATTCTCCTGTCAGATCATTACATGTGGCATTTAAAGTACACTTTTCCATGTTTTCTTGCCAGATCATGATTTGACTACTGGGCCACTATGTTCTTGGGTTACCTGCTTTTTCCCCCTAAAGATACTCTGAAAATAACTGTCTCCAAGTGGAGCATAAATGGAAGGGTACTTGAGTTTTGCATGTTACAGGTGCCTTAATCCAATACATCAATTTTCATAGTCCTTAGAATGATAAATACTATATTGAAAATGTCTGTTTTTCATGCAGAGAGAACTTCAGCGGGAACTAGAGCAAGCAGAATTGGGAGTCCGACCATCACGACGTGAATTTTCTTCCTCAGCTCATAGTGGGTATGTATTTTATGTTATTTATCAAGATCACTTATCTTTTTTGAAAAAGAAAATTTAGCAAGGGAAGACTTCATCTATAAGAACTAATCTTCTAAAGTCTGAGGGAACAATTCATCACACCCATTATAAATATTGAACCCTGCAAACATTTTTAATCAGATCTTGTCCATCAGGTGGAGTGTTGATAAAACGCTATATTCTTGGATCTATGGATCTTGTCTTTCTGAAACTAGTTTTACAGGATTTACACAATGTGAATGATTCATAATTTGGTGGATTTTGGGATATTAAAATAACTCATCATTGCTCTTTTGTCTTGGGGAGATGATTGCTTGTGAGGCAATTAGAGGGTGGCTTTACTTGTTTTTTATTCTGATTTGTTAAGCTTTTCAAAAAGAGGAAAAGGTAGAACTCTCTTTTCTAGGACAAAACATTATAGTATAACATAGTTGGTATATTTAATTAGAGAATTGGTTCATCAAAATACAAGCATTGTCGTAGAGATACCTTGCAAGCAGTTGTAAGTTTATTAGTTGTGATTTCATTCAATTTGCTCCATCAATGAGGTAAGCAATTGCCAGTCAATACTTGCAGAGATGCCAGAATAATTTCAAGCACTGTGAAATTGTCTCAGCAACTTTGCTGGACTTTTAAGGGATGGTATAAGACTTCTTTGCAATGGTTTTGCAGTAAATAATTTTTGAAGTAACAGAAACATATTTTTACATAAGGATACCATTCACCAAAACATAATGGTGAAGAGGCTTTTATAGTTAGTGTGGCAAATAAGGAAGCTTCCATGATTCATATGTGATGGGGTTTTAGTTTGGTCTTACTCGGTATATTTTTTCATAGGCATTGGTTGTATTGTGTATATATTACATAGCTGCAGTTTTTCTGTTTATTATTTTCATGTTTGTCTAGGGATTTCCCATCCATCTTTCTACTTTTTCATTTTAATGAAATTTCCATTTTTCAAATTAAAAATAATGGTATAACCTGTTTGGAAGTCTTGTCAATAGGGGGAAAGATTGCAATAGGGAAAAAGGAGTAAGAAAACTTTCAGTAGATGAAGATTTCAATGGAACACTTCTCTTCTTCAACGTAATGCAATAATTATCTGTCATCATCAAAAGGCTACTCACAGCCAACATGATTCTACCTCTCTAGATTTTTTGCTAATTACTAGTTAGGTATATGTCTGATTTCCTCTTTTATCTTGACATTCTTGTGGTTTTAAGACCTACTACAGTTTGCGTTTCATCTATATCACTGAATATGATTGTTCTTTAATGATTCAAATATAAATTTATAACATGATTGTAAATGCCTCACGAAGGCATTCTTAGGCTGTCGTCTATAAAACTGTAGAATATCTCTGTTGTTAAACATGATTTGTGGGTTATGGGTGATTTTTTTTTTATTCATATCAACTATTTTCTGTTTATGATATTGGCTACATTTTGTTCAATTTTGTATTTGCAGTCGGCCAAGAGAAAGGTATCGGGAGAGGGAAAATGGAAGATTAGGTAATGAAGGAAGCTTAAGATCAAATACTGGCAACTTGCAGTCTGAAATTTCTGCCACTGGTTCATCCATGGGAGCCATGCCAACCGTTGTTCTGTCTGGATCTCGTCCATTTTCAGGCCAGCCACCAACTATCCTACAACCCCGTGACCGTCCAGATGAAGGTGGAAGCAGCTACGAAGAAAACTTCGATGGAAGCAAGGACTCTGGTGACACTGGCAGCATTGGAGATCCAGAGCTGGTGTCAGCATTTGACAGTCTGTCTGGTGGGTTTGGGTCCAGCCAAAGGCCTAGAGGGAGCAAGTCTAGGCAGATAATGGAGCGTAAAGAACGGGAAAGTAGACGCGAAGGGAAGTGGGAGAGGAAGCATTCATGACCAATGGTGCCGTAGAAATGAGGTACCAAGGTAGCAAGGTTAGGAGAAAGTCTGTACATATGTTGAAGATATGCAATGTTGGAGGTAGCCGAAAGAAGATAAGGGATGTGGGCTTTAGGATAGGGGGTTTTCAGTTAAGTGAAGATGGATGTGAAAAATATGGCGTGGTTATCCTCTTGATACAAGTGTTTTTCTTCTTGTCTGGAAGTGTTTTGTTGTAGTTTCCACACCAAGTGAAATGAACATGGATGGGAATATTTTCAAATCTTTAGAGCGGTGGCTAATAACAAACTTTAATTTAGGTGAAGGAAAACATTTTGGCTATGTTGGTTCCCACAAAATGTTGGGGGTAAGAAAATAGAAATAAGGAAAATGGTAGGAAAGCGATTGACAAACACTTAAAAATCTTAAATAATCACTTCATACCATCAAAGTTCCTTTTTTGGGCTTGGATTCTAATACTAGAAGATGTATGAGCTAAACGAGCCCTTTACAATCTCCTTTCGATAGGCAGGCAAGCTTTAGAATGAGCTTTGTTCCTCCAGCGGCGATAACTGATAAGACCACAAGTGTACGGTCTCTGGTTTACCAACCCACAACCCACATTTAAATCCCCTAATACCCCAAACAGCAATATCAAAGAAATAGACACGACGAATACCGAGGATCTATATGCTTATAAAAACGAATACAATTCCACATTCTACTGTTTTCAGATGCCTCTTGCTTTGGTCTTCCCATAATGACTACGCAGATAACAAAACACACTCAACTCTTTCTTTCATACGGTATTAAGACTTCACTTTGCTAAACCAGCTAGAACCTGAAATCACATTTATAGAGCTCAACCAACTAAGCTCTCCATTACTCCAGAGACTTTAATTTACAGGTAAAGGAGTTTTATTCTAGGAATAATTATTGAACTGATAAAAAATGGAGTAACTAAAAGAATATTGATGAAATCAGGTAAGTGGAGATTGTCCCTTACAGAAAATGCTGGCTGAAATTTTAAAACAAAATGCTTTCGTATGGCTTGATGGTTCATTATGATAGGAATTGATATTTTACTCTTCTTGTTCTTCATTTAGTTCTTGTAATGACTCTGTGTGTGAGATCTATGAGTGCCCGCCTTGATCTTAAAACATCTTCGTCACCACTCTCAGGCAGAGAATCAATTGCCTCGGCAGCAAGGTTGGCATGCTTCATGGCCAGCTCCCTCGTTCTTTGTATTCCACGACTCTTTCCAAGGTAGTCAAGAGCCTGTGTTTTCCAGAAGTAGGTTAGTGTTCAGTAGTTATTATTTGATGAGATAATGGTGTCATCTGTTAAACAACAAAACAATACTTCCATCACTACACATTTTATAAGAAATCTCCTTCAAAATCTGGTGAAACAACAAAATTGGCAACCAGCAAACCTGACTTTCAAATTAAGTTAAAAACTCAACCAAAAAAGAAAAAAGGGATAAGAGAGTCATTCCGGAACACACAGTGACTTCCATAAGATCACAGGTTAGTGGGAGCCCAGTTTATAACTATTGAAGCCCAGTACAATCTGCTGATCTCTGACTTGATCCCAATATGAGTAGACCACAAAAAATATAAATGAAACAAGCTGAGATGATGGAATTTTTATCAACTCTTTGACATGTTGACATGGTATGAATCTGATGTTTACTGTCTCACAGAAAGGCAAGATCAGAGAGCCTTTCAATGTAAATGAAGTGCGAGAATTGTAAATGGAGTTGGTTTGCTGAGTTACAAGATGAAAACTTTGGTTGACAGCATAAAAGGGAGACAAAGTCATAGACTTGAAATAAAAGTAAAAACTAAAAAATAACTTAAAAAAAAAGATGATTTAAACAGGAATAGCTTTTGATTTATCACATCCAAATTTCAGAAGAAAGTTCATATGCAGAAGAAAACTGAAATCCAAGACGAAAGAATCAGAGGCCACTTCAGAGTTTATTCCATGTACAGGTTCATTTCCAGGATATTCTTGGTCAGGTTAAGAGAATAGGCATCTCATGGATTTTGAATTTGTGAGGACATATGAAGAACCTTTAAAATCATAAAAATTGCAGTGGAATATTGACCTCAAAGTACAAGAATTTTGAAACTGACTGAAAAAATTGGTACTCTGAAATTTTTAGATGTCTCCAGTTGAAGATGAAATATCGAAAGATAAAAACTAGATGCATCACAATACCTTATGCAGAAGTTTTGAACATGGTATGCTAACAAGAGGATTACATAGAAAAAGGAGATGCTTTAATTGAGAGCTAAAATTCAAATACCAGCATTGTCACCAAACAGAGACACAATAAGAAGACAAGAAAAATATCACAGCCTCATAAGTTCCCTTTTGTAGCTTCAGTATGAGCAGCATCAACCACATGCAAAAAGAAAAGAAAGGTTCAGAAACTTACAAGATCAATATCTGCAGGATTGTCAAGGCCCCGTTTGACAACAGCATCCAATTGAGGGAACTCTTCTATAGCAAACAATATTGGAGCTGTTATTATTCCCTGCAAAATAATCAAAATTGTCTCCACTTACAATTACAACATAATACGCATTAAATAGTATACAGCCAAAAATTAAAATTAAGTTCGTAGTGGAACCCACTATAAAGATGCATAGTACCCACATGCTTTGCAAAAGTTTTTTTTTTGATAGATAAACGCACAGAAATATATTAAAAAAGGGCAAGAAAGGCAACCCAAGTATACAGGGAGTATACAAACATCACCTACAAAAAACCGGAAACAAAAAAGACAAACCCTTACCAGCCCTCAACAAGAACCCAACCAGCCCACAAAATTAAACAAAGAAAAGGGACCTTCAACTATGGAAGCATTAGCCCAAAGTAAGAGATTACAAATGAAGGAATTTTTCAACCTTTGAAGAGATAGGACCTCATTATCAAAAACTATCCTATTTCTTTGCAAAAGTTAGTAGTAGCATTTTCCCACATTCCATATTAGTGCTAACAGATTAACCTTTCTAGGGCAAAATATAGCAAATGTAAAATTGTTAGTGCCTACACTTAAGGATATGTTTCAAGAAAGAAAAGTAATGCAATACTGAAATTGAATTTAGAAATGAATTGAAACTATTGCATGAGACAACACAAGAAAAAAACGGTGCAACAGTTCAATTAAAATTTAAAATAAATAGCAACTATTAGATGAGGCCACTGAAGAGATAACAATAACAAAGACTTAAACTGACACCAGTAGGACAAGCCAAATGAATTTTTTATCTGCCATTCAGTTCCTTCTAGGGTCATGTCCTCCATTAAATTTAAGACAATTGGAGAAACATTTTGAGGAAAATAGCAGATTTCCTGACACTTCTGTCTACCACATTTATATCTTTGCTTCAATGAACTTTTCAAGCTCAAGAAAACTTTTCTACATTAAGATTATACATCAAAGAAAGAAGGATTACATGGCGGATGTCAGACAATGAACCCTTCCCTAGGGAAGCTGATGTGCCTGTGAAATCAAGGACGTCATCTATTAATTGGAATGCCAATCCCTGTCCAGAAAAAAGGGCAGCACCAGACCAATCAGATTGAAAGAGACATAAGAAAGAAAACCACAGCAAACAACACCAATATCTTCTCCACAATAAATCATAGCAATTGCACCAAGTCACTACATGCCAAATCATGGGGGACAGTGCTGATGTCATTTTGCCAAAATAAAACAACGGTAAACTTTTTCAAAAAAAAGACATCAGTGTCCCTCCACTGTGATAGGCAGTGCAGCAGTTGGAAACAAGATTGCAATAGCAACAATAGCAATCGACAAAATGGATCCAGATTCAGCCACTTGTCATCAAAAAACTAAATTAAAATATTCAGATATCTCAATATTATACAAATAAGTTGGCGAGAAGAGTGCTGTTTTGAGAAGCGTAATTTCAAAAGTATCCAAGATACTGATATGTATATTTGTCATCTTTCTAGACCCCAAATTGATGGAATGACCCTATCAGATCAAATAAAGCATGAAAAAAGCCCAATAAAACCAATTTGTAGTTTATTTAAGTAATCCATTTCTAGATGTTCCTATAGAAATTAAAGTTTTTCTTCTGATTTACATGTTTAATAGGTGTAGGGTCAGGTGAGAGACCATTTCATTTTGAGGAGAGAGAAAATGAATTTGTCAACTAGAATCTCTAGATTTGTCTATTAGGAGATAAGGCCCATGAACTCAAAGAGATTACTCCACTAAGCTTACTCCAAACATATAATAGAAAGAAGATGAAGCTAAGGAATTTACAAACCAGATTCTTGCCATACTCAAAGGCCAACATTGAAACTTCCGCAGTTTGCCCTGCAAGAAGAGCAATAGCCTTGCAGCTGTTTGAAATCAAAGATGCAGTCTTGTAGTATGTCTTCTGCAAATAATATTCCATGCTGCAATCACAAACAATTATTTTCACATAATTTACTGAAAGGACTTAATGTGCAAACACAGGAATAAGACTTGATAAGCTATCAAAATGGATGTTTAATATGCTACAAATAATCCCATAATCCAAAACAAACACAACTCCATGTGTTCACATGTGAAAATTACTTCTAATTCATGTAACAGTGGTATAATTTGATTCTCTATATGTCAGAATTTAACAGGATCGTTGTGAACTATGCCTCTTACATACAGTTTTGTTTTATACTCTAAAATGCTTTAAACACGTGCTCTATTTGTAAATAATTTTTTTTTTCTATAAATTTGTTTGTATTTTATCTTAAATACTAAATCTCAGACATAAATTTTTATTATTTTTATTCATTGTGATGAAGTTAATTCATAAGTAGACAACTTTATATATCCAAGATAGAGTTGACTAACACAGTGATGAGTGGAAAAACAAAGGGACAGTTTCCACAAGGAACAAGGGAACTCAGAAGTGAGGGCACTGAATGCCTTATGGTTGTTTGAAAACATACTATTTTGTTCTTTGCCTCTTTGAGTTGTAACTGGTGTTTCTTATGGTTCGTTCCTAGATTTTTGTAACCTTCCTTAGTTTTCCAACTTGTATGATTCCTTTTAAGGAGTTTCTTCTTTTATTTTGATCAGATTTGTATATTGTGGAAGGATGTCTCATCCCTCTTGATCTTTAAAATTAATAGAAAAGATTTAGGGTTGGTTTGTTTTTTTAACTTAAGTCTTAAAGCAAGTTGCTTTAAGATTTAAGATAAAAATAAAAGAAAATTTTAGAGCCTCTTTGGGAATTGTTTTCTAAGCTAGTTTTTTTGTTTTTCTCTTTTTGATAGAAAAAATGTTTTTTCAGAACTTGTTCTGAAAGTAAAGTGTCTTTTGATAACACATTTTAATTGTTTTAGTTGTTTTCTAAGGGTTGGTTTAAAAAATAATTGTATAAATATGGAGAATGATTAAAAAGAACACACTACAAATTTAAGAAATATTTGAAAACATAGGAAACAAGTTAAAAGCATTCCAAGATCCAAAATAAATTCTTATTCTAAAAAACACTGAGAACTGTTTTAAAAAACTATTTTAAAGAAGTTCCCAAACAAACCCTTACATTTTACATTAAGACAAAATTGTCATAGAAAAAGTGGTAAGTTAAAAAACAAACAATTTTTAAAATGACTTAAACTCCTAAAGGAACTTGCTTTAAGACTTACATATAAAATAAATAAATAAATAAAAATCAAAAAGAAAATAAACAACTTAATACTTAAAACTATTGAGTACTATTTAGACTTAAGTTAAATTAAGGTCTATTTAGATTTAAGACAAAAAAAAAAACAAATGTCTCCTAAGTGTATTTATGAGAAAAAGGAAAGAAAGAAAGAAAAAAAAAAACAAAGTTAACATATTTAATCTAATAATATATAGGGCAAGAAGAAATATAACATAATACTAGGGCCAAATGTACAGCAGCATACCTGACACGTTGCTCAGATGTACTTGTCATTTGCATGGTCTCACCTGTAACAAGATGCTCTACAACTGTTGCTAATAATGATACAACCTACAGATACACAGTGATGATACAGAGAAGATTAGTACAGAAAAAGTAAATAAGACTGCTAATTAGTCATGAATGAACATAAAATGGGACAAAGACACTCGATGCTTCCAACCATCTAAGATTCTACACCAAGAGAAAGTAGCAAAATGGAAAAAAGTTTGAGGTAGTTCTTTATAGTACAACTATGATTGCAATCCATGTCTCCAGCATTTTCAAGCTAAATCACAATGTCTATTCCCTGAAAAGTTATAAGGTCAGAAAAAACTAATGAAGGAAAATGTTGGATGTTACAGTTTCTCTTTCACCAATTCATTTTACCTGGGTGAATGGGTGGCTGTAATTCATTTTTTGATTTGGGGAGACAATGGAGAAGGTTTAGGGAAATACATTCTTCCCATATAAGGGATGACATGAAATGATGAAGAAAAGTGTGGATGTTTATTATTGCTAAATTGAATTTAACATTTACAAAAAAAATAAAATAAATGTGTACCTCTGTGTTTTTCAGAGAGGCAAGCGCCACACAGGCTCGTGAAAGCAGAAAATCTCCTGCTAGCACTGCTACCTGTGTTACAATAAAATTTGAGAAATAATTATTATAAAAAGGACGGGGAAAGGCAATGTTAGGCTAGAAACCACAAATTTGTTTCACCTAGATATGGCAAAAGAAGGCAGAAACAACCAGACAGAGATTTTACCGTTTTTCATACATAATAAGGAACTAAAATTTTACATATTTTTTGTAAGCTTTGATACATGGTAATCATTAACAGAATGGTCATAATGACCCAAGTCGTCCTATAAACATGGTATGCAAGAAAGAGAACGAGAATTCTGAGGGATGTATGATCCAATTCTTAAAAGCAATAAACTTGAATCTTGACAAAGACCCTGTCTACCCATCTAAAAGAAAGATACAGCAATGCAAAAACTGAAAGTATATTTTTACCATGAAATTTACTAGGTTGGATTAAAGAAGTTGAGGACCTGTCCCCTTGCTACAATTACATTGCATGAATAATACAAATAAAAACAAGCATGATTCGCATTTCCTTTAAGAGAACCTATGATGAGGATGAATCTTCAAGATATATATCAAGAAAGGGAATTAGTATTAGTTGTAATTAAAGTAAGATTAATATTACTTGGAATTAAATTAGGATTAATATTTTTTGGAGTCTAATTAGGATTAGCTAGTTGAATTATAATATAATTAGAATTTGAGTCATGATAGGTTATTAGAGTCCTAGTAGACTTTGGATGTTATAATAAGAATTAGAATCATAATAGGTTATTAGAGTCCTAGTAGACTTTGAATTTCTTAGAGAAGCCTATAAATAGGCTAATCAATGTAAATCAAAGAGATGAATTGATGAATAATATTATATTTTCTTTCATTGCAAGGTTGCAACCCTCAATGGTGAGACTCCATTGATTTTCTTCTAGGTGAGACTCCTAGAAGGCCTTAGTAAGACTCTAAGGTTTTTCCATTTTTTCTTCGTTGTTTCTTCTTTCTCTCTATTACCTTTGGGACAGCTAATAAAGGTCGTACTACAAGACTATGCCCTTCGGTCATACCATCATAGTAGTCACATTCTTCACTAATTTCATCTTCATTGTAGGTGTCTTTTTCCTTTGGGTAACTCTCCAATTCAGATTCTGGTTCTTCAACACAAAAGTGTAAACCTTTAGTTGGGCATACAACAACATAATGACCATGCCCACCACACTTAAAGCATAAAGGAGTCACGTTTACTTTTCTATCTCCAATACTCATTGAAGTTTTACCCTTATTACCATTCTTATGAGCCACATTCGAAGTTTGTTGAGTGTTGCCCCCACCATTCACATGATTAGAAGTTATGAAGTTTGATGTGCTTAAAGGTTTGCTTGTTGTCTTGTTGGAGAAAGTGCTCCCAATTTGTGAACTTGGACGCCTGGAAACCCGAAATTTGAGGCCTTCTTCTATTTTGAGGGCTAGTTGATAAACATCATCTACGGTATAAGTGCGTACAACTATCATCTCAAGTTGAATCTCCATTTGAAATCTAGCTTTGTAGCAAGCTACAAGTCGAGCATTACTTTCCCGTACTTGATTTCGAATGCTCAATTCATGGAATTCTTCTGTATATTCTTCAACGGACTTGGTACCTTATTTAAGGGAAAACAATTTTGTATAAATAAATTGTTCATAATCAAATGAAAGAAGTCCCTCCAATTAAGAAGTCAGAGGAGGAGGCACAACCAAAAAAGGTACTTACTATGTGTCAATTTGAAAATGAGAGCAAGAAAACTAAAGTTATTTTTGCTTTAATGACTCGGAAAATGGAAGAATTTAAAGAACAAGATAAGGAATATCCAGCAAACGTACTCCTTGATGACTTTTCTGACTTGTGGCTTGCAGAGTTACTTAATCAACTTCCTCCTATGCATGACGTACAACATGCCATTGATTTGATTCCCGATGCATCATTACCAAATTTACCAGCCTACAGAATGAATCCAACATAACATGTTGAATTGAAAAGGCAAGTTGATGAATTACTTACTAGAGGCTTGATTCGTGAAAGCCTAAGTCCTTGTGGAATTCCTACCCTACTAACACCAAAGAAGAATGGATCATGGCGGATGTGTGTGGATAGTCATGCAATCAACAAAATCACAATCAAGTATCGATTTCCAATTCCAAGACTTGATGACATGCTAGATAAAATGGTTGGATCAGTAATCTTCTCAAAGATTGATCTAAGAAGTGGATATTATCAAATATGTATTAGACCAAGGGATGAATCTTTCAAAACGAAGGATGGATTGTATGAGTGGTTAGTCATGCCGTTTGGACTAACCAATGCTCCAAGTACCTTCATGCGGGTTATGATGCAGGTATTGAAACCTTTTATTGGATGGTTTGTTGTTGTCTATTTTGATGATATTCTTATCTATGGTAAATCTTGTGAAGATCATGAGGAACACTTGAAGCAAGTAATGCGCACTCTTAGGGCTAAAAAATTTTACATTAATTTGAAAAAATGTACTTTCATGAGCCCTAGTGTTGTATTTCTTGGCTTTGTTGTGTCTTTTAAGGGTGTTGAAATAGATCCGGAGAAGATTAAAGCTATTGTTGATTGGCCAGTACCAACAAATATCCATGAGGTGCGAAGCTTCCATGGAATGGCTACATTTTATAGACGATTTATTCGAAATTTCAGCTCTATTATGGCCCCAATTACCGAATGTATGAAACCTGGTTTATTTATTTGGACTAAGGCGGCAAACAAGGCATTTGAAGAAATCAAATCCAAGATGGTGAACCTTCCTATCCTACGTCTACCAGACTTTGAGAAAGTATTTGAGGTGGCCTGTGATGCTTCCCATGTGGGAATTGGAGCAGTTCTTAGCCAAGAGGGACATCCTATGGCTTTCTTTAGCGAGAAGCTCAATGGGGTAAAGAAAAAATACTCCACATATGATCTTGAATTCTATGCGGTGGTGCAAGCAATTAAGCATTGACAACATTATCTCAGTTACAAGGAATTTTTTTTGTATTCAGATCATGAAGCCTTGTGATATCTTAATTCTCAAAAGAAGCTTAACTCTCGACATGCAAAATGGAGTAGTTTTCTTCAACTGTTTACCTTTAATTTAAAACATTGTGCAGGAATTGAAAATAAAGTAGTTGATGCCCTTAGTAGGAAGGCCCTTCACTTAGTAAACATGTCAACCACTACAATTGGATTTGAAGAATTAAAGCATTGCTATGACAATGATGCTGATTTTGGATATTCCTCTCTTTTGAGTGGTTCCAAAGCAACACGTATTGATTTCCAGATTTTAGAAGGGTACTTGCTTTATAAAAATCGTTTATGCTTACCAAGGACTTCCTTACGTGATCATGTCATATGGGAACTTCATGGAGGCGGAATGGGTGGACATTTTGGTCAAGATAAGACCATTGCTTTGGTGGAAGATCGTTTCTTTTGGCCTAGTTTAAAGAAGGATGTTTGGAAGGTTAGCAAACAATGTCGAGAGTGTTAAGTAGGAAAAGATTCAAAGCAAAATACAGGGTTATATACACCGTTACCAATTCCATCCAAACCTTGGGAAGACTTAAGTATGGATTTTGTACTTGGATTACCAAGGACACAACGGGGCTTTGATTCTATATTTGTTGTGGTTGACAGATTTTCCAAAATGGCACATTTTATCCCATGTAAGAAGGCTTTGGATGCTTCTTATGTTGCTGCCTTGTTCTTTAAAGAAGTAGTTTGATTGCATGGATTACCACAATCAATTGTTTCTGATCGCGATGTCAAGTTTATGAGTCATTTTTGGAAAACCTTGTGGGCTAAACTAGGTACTCAATTAAAGTTTTCAAGTTCTTTTCATCCTCAAACTGATGGACAAACAGAAGTTGTCAATCGCAACTTTGGTAATCTTTTGAGATGCATTGTGAGAGATTAGTTGAGAAATTGGGACAATGTCTTACCACAAGCCGAATTTGCTTTCAACAGCTTCACTAATTGTACTACTGGGTACTCACCTTTTGAAGTGGCATATGGGTTGAAACTTAAGCAACCTGTTAATCTTATACCATTGCCTACTTTTGTCCGCACTAGCCAAGATGGTGATGCATTTGCATGTCATATACGAGATATACATGAAAAGGTACGAGAAAAAATCAAAATCAGCAATGAGAACTATAAAGAGGCAGCAGATGCACATCGAAGATATATTCAGTTTCAAGAAGGTGATCCAGTGATGATTCGTCTATGACCAGAAAGATTTCATCCGAGCACATATCAAAAGCTTCAAGCTAAGAAAATGGGTCCATTTCGGGTACTAAAGCGGTTGGGTGAGAATGTTTATTTGTTAGAGCTCCCTTCAAACTTGCATTTTAGTCCAATATTTAATGTGGAAGATTTGTATATCTACCATGGCCATCACAACGATGTAAGTGAAGAGTTGGATCTTCAATTACCACCTACTCTTAGCCCACGTCCTGAGATCGAGGATGTTCTTGATGATCAACTTGTGTCTACTCGACAACGTGGATACCGAAAATTTTTGGTGAAATGGCGAGGCAAACCACACTCTGCCTCGCCATTTCACCAAAAATTTTCGGTATCCACTCTGAAAATACATGGATTACAACAACGGATTTTCAGGTAGACTATGGTCGATGCTAGATAAGCATTTGGTTATGTAAAAATGCCTGGAAGGTGAAATGAAGGGAGGAGGCAGATGTTGGTTTGCAGTGGATTCAAAATCTTTTGAAATCTCTGTAGAGGTGATTGGGGAGAGATGTAGGGGAATCATTGTGGAAAGGAGTAGAGGCTTTATTTCGTGGGTCAGGTTTGGAAGTCTCAGCTTGTGCTGCTTGCTGGAAGGGGTGGAGGCTTGCTGTAGGGGTGTTGTTGTGCAGGGTCTGGTCAAAAGGTGGGAAGATGGAGGAAGGAGGTTTAAGTTGGAAAGCAGAGCAAATGAGGCAGGCAGGTTTTTATTGTGTTCCGTGGTTGACCTGGAATCAAAGAGATATTGTTTAGTGTTTCCAGAAGGGAAAGGAATTTTGGGAGGATGGGTTCTGTTGGCTGAAAAGCTTCGCTCCCTGGGGGTTATGTCTCGGGTTGAGTCTAGGGGAAATGCTGTTTCCTATGGGACAGGGAATACAGTAGGGGAATCTGAAGAAAAAGCCCAAAAATCCTATGTCGATGTGGTGAATTCAAGAGAGAAAAAGGTAGGGGAAACACTATGGTTACAGTTGGGAGAGAAAGACATCTCAAGTGAGAGGAAGTTAATGGACCGATGTCTGGTTGGCAGATGGGGACATACTCCACTGTTGGATTCAGATATGTATGCTCTTGAAAGTTGGGGGAGAACCTATTGGAATATTAAAGGAGGTCTGAAGTTTGCAAGGATAGGGGGCCCTCTCTTGCTGATCGAGTTTGAGAATAAAGATGAGGCGGACAAGGTGCTTTTAAGAGGAAACAGATGGTTCAAGGAATCGACTCTGTATTTGGACAGGTGGGACCCAAAAGTGGGGTGTTCTCAAAATGGCGAAAGAGCCGAGAGTGTTTGGGTAAGAGTCATGGGATTGTCGTTGCATCTTTGGAGTCAGGAAGCCTTCAGAAAGATAGGGGACTGTTGCGGGGGGTTCGCTGAAGTGGATGTAAATACTGCAAATCTTAAGGAACTAAGGTGGGCCAGAATTTTAGTGAGATATGCAGGTGTAGAATGGCCGAGTACCATGCAAGTAGTAGTGGGATTTTTTTGTTATGCTCTCCAGCTATGGTGGGAGGTGAAACCAGGCTTGTCGGAAGTGGTTCCGGCCATTAGAAAAGAAAAGGGCAAGGAGCGGGAGGTTAGGGATGACGGAGAAGGAGATACACGCGCTGGATTCAAAAGGGTGGGAGAAAAGACGTATGGGGAACCTGCAAAAGTGGCTGAGGCGTACAAAGCAGATGAAGGAAGCTGCAGCACGAAAGTTCAGCCCTCTGGTACTGTGCCGGGAGCAGTATCAGAGGCTGAAGGGTCAAAAGGAGACCGATCTTCAGCTGGGGGGAAGAGTTTGTTCTCTGGGCCTGGAGAATATATGCCACTGGGCCGGCAAGGTGAGTCGGGCTGGGTAAGAGAGCCCGCTGAGGAGGGCCAAGGGATTAAAAATCAGAGGTAATGGGCCGGCCCAATTTGAAGCTTTTTAAAGGCCAGGTGGGGGAGGGAAGAACCATTTTGGAGACTGCAAAAGGGGTTAGGGCTCCCGATGGGCGTCGCAGTGGTGGCGGAGAGCAGGAGGGGGATTTGTTTGGGTCCAAGCTAGGATCGTCTCGTCCGGTCGTCAATTACTCAGAAATCACTGACGAGGCGTTATTGGAGGAGGCCTCCAGGTATTCCGATCAAACCTCTTCTCCTTTCTTATCTCTGGGGAAATGGGATATCTCTCTCTTTTCTACTCCTTCTGGGTGGGATGGGAAAGGTGTCGTCATGGCTAGGGCTTCCGACCGGGGAACAGCTTCAGATGACGAAGGGGGAGCAGTTATGGACCCGCTACGGATGATTTTGGCGGACGGAAGGGAGGCTGAGGTTTCGGACATGGTGGGTAGAGAGGCTGGGAGTATCGAGGAGTTATCAGTAGGGGCTTTGGGAAGAGTCTCCCATGAGGACAAGGATGAGAGGGGCAAAGAGGGGGAGTTGTGTTGGCAGTCTAGTAGTCTGGCTAAGTTTAGCCGCTATCTAGGAATGCCGACGGAGGGATTTGAAGGGGAAATATTGTTCTTGCTTAAGAGAATGAAAGAGAGGAAGATTCAAAAAGGTAATTTGGATGGCACAAAGAGGAGAAAATTAGAGACGTCAAAATTCGAAAGAGAATTGAGAAAATTGGAATGGACGGTGAACTATATTGGAGGTGGAGGAGGAGGTGAAGGAGGGGGAAGCACGAGTAGGTCTAAATGAAGCTCCGAATGCTCACCTGGAATGTAAGAGGGGCTAATAATTGTGACAAAAGGAAGGTGATCAAAGCATTGATTAGGAAAAATAGGGTGGACTTGGTCTGCCTACAGGAAACCAAGATTCAGGAAATGTCCACGGGCATTGTTCGGAGCTTAGGAGTGGGTAGGTTCATTGAATGGGGAGCTATAGACTCAAGGGGTGCAGCCGGAGGAATAGTGGTGATATGGGACAACAGGATGCTGGAGTTGGTTGACATGCAAAAAGGATTGTTCTCTATTTCGTGCACTTTTAAGAGTTGCGAGGATGGTCTTATATGGATGTTTACAGGGGTTTATGGGCCAACTTTAAGGAGGGAGAGGGAGAGTTTTTGGGAAGAGCTGGGGGCCATTAAGGGGCTTTGGAATGGGCCGTGGTGCGTTGCAGGGGACTTTAATGCCATACTGAGACCGGAAGAGTGCAACAGAGGAGGGAGATTGAACTCAATTATGAGAAGGTTCGCAGAAGTGAAAGAAGAGCTGGAATTAAAGGACCTGCCCATGGTGGGGGGCCCTTTTACATGGACTGGAGGAGCGGGGAATCAGTCTTGTTCAAGGTTGGATCGCTTTCTGGTTAATGAGGAGTGGGATAGCCATTTTGGAGATGCGAGGCAGTTTCTCCTTCCAAGACCCGTGTCCGATCACTTCCCGATTCTTATGGATGGTGGGGGTATGAGAAGAGGCCCTATCCCGTTTAGATTCGAGAATATGTGATTGAAAGCAGAAGGTGTAAAGGATCTATTGAAGCAATGGTGGGAGGAAGGCAGATTCAGTGGATCTGCAAGTTTTATCTTGGCTGAAAAATTAAAATTTATGAAGGCTAAGCTGAAGGAGTGGAACAGAAACAGTTTTGGAAGGGTTGAATATAGAAAGAATACGGCACTGGAGCAGATGGAGTATTGGGATGCAAAGGAGAAAACCAGCAGGCTGTCATTGGAAGAGCTGGAAGCCAGAAACAAAGCGAAAGAAGAGTATAAAAAATGGGTCTTACTTGAAGAAATCACGTGGAGGCAAAAATCCAGGGAAGTGTGGCTGAAAGAGGGAGATAGAAATACTGGTTTTTTCCACAAAATGGCCAACGCACATAGGAGGAGGAATAATGTGGACAGAATTAAGATTAACGGAGTGTGGCTCACGGAGGAAAATGATATTAGGGAAGGGATCGCCAATGCTTTTAAGACGTTGTTGTCTAACCCGGGGGATTGGAGACCTTCTGTTTCTGGGCTGCAGTTTGAGATGTTAGAGCCTTTGGACGTCAGTGCATTGGAGTCTCCTTTTATGGAAGAGGAGGTGTTTGACGCCCTAGTGGGCTGTAATGGGGATAAAGCCCCGGGGCCAGATGGATTCTCTATGGCCTTTTGGCTTTTTGCTTGGGATTTCATGAAGGCTGATGTGATGAGCTTCTTTAAGGAGTTTCACGAAAATGGCAAATTTGTTAAAAGCCTAAATGCAACATTTATGGTCTTAATTCCAAAAAAAGCAGGGGCTGAAGCTTTAGGGGATTATAGGCCTATAAGCTTGGTGGGAAGCTTGTACAAGTGGCTGGCCAAGGTATTAGCCAATAGGCTAAAAAAAGTGGTTGGAAAGGTGGTCTCCAAAGCTCAAGGGGCGTTTGTGGAAGGTAGACAAATCCTAGATGCAGTGTTGATAGCCAATGAAGCCATTGATTCGACCCTGAAGAATAATGAGAGCGGCATTTTGTGCAAATTGGACATAGAGAAGGCGTATGATAAAGTGGACTGGAATTTTATTCTCACAATCATGAAGAAAATGGGCTTTGGGGAGAAATGGATTAGGTGGATTCGGTGGTGCATATCCACTGCAAGTTTCTCAGTGATGATCAATGGAACCCCTACGGGCTATTTTCAAAGCTCCAGGGGTTTGAGGCAGGGCGATCCCCTTTCCCCCTACCTCTTTGTCATTGCTATGGAGGTCTTTAGTGTTTTCATTAAAAGGGCAGTAGAGGGAGATTTTTTAACTGGTTGTAGGGTTAAAGGTCGAAGTGAAGAAGGGGTCCTAATTTCCCACTTGTTGTTTGCTGATGATACACTGGTGTTCTGTAAACCTTCACAAGATCAGTTGACTTACCTCAGTTGGCTTCTCATGTGGTTTGAGGCTGTTTCAGGATTGAGGATAAATTTGGAAAAAAGTGAATTAATTCCAGTAGGGAGGGTGGACAGTATGGATGATCTTGCTGAGGAGTTTGGATGTAGTATGGGTAGTCTTCCAACCACCTATTTGGGGATGCCCCTGGGTGCTCCTTTTAAGTCAGTCACAGTTTGGGATGGAGTGGAAGAGCGCTTCCGAAGAAGGTTAACTATGTGGAAGAGACAATATTTGTCCAAGGGAGGAAGGGCGACTCTCATTCGTAGTACTTTATCGAATTTACCCATTTATCTAATGTCATTGTTGTGCTTACCAAGCTCAGTTAGACGAAGATTAGAGAAAATCCAAAGGGATTTCCTATGGGGTGGGGGCAATCTGGAACATAAGCCCCATTTAGTAAGATGGGAGTTAGTGTGTTTAAGCAAGGCGAAAGGAGGCTTGGGGGTCAAAAGCCTATCCCTCCTTAACAAGACTCTTCTTGCTAAATGGAATTGGCGTTTCGCAAATGAGAGAGAGGCTTTGTGGAATCAAGTGATTAGAGGGAAGTATGGAGAAGCTAGAGGGGGATGGTGCTCGCGGGAAGTGAGAGAGGCTCATGGTTTGGGTTTGTGGAAAGGAATTAGGGCGGATTGGAAGTTGGTGAGTGATAGGATGGCTTTCACAGTTGGTAATGGAAGAAGGGTGAGCTTCTGGAGGGATAGATGGTGTGGGGAGTCTCCTCTATGTATGACCTTCCCCTCTCTTTTTGCTTTGACGGTTGAGAAGGAAGCGTGGGTGGCAAATATATGGGATCCCTTGGCTGAGGGGGGTTGGGGGGGTTGGAACCCCTGTTTTTTAAGAGCGTTCAATGACTGGGAGGTTGAGGAGGCAGAAAGATTTATGGAGAGGATTCAGAGTAAAAGAGTTATTGAGGATGTGGAGGATATGGTATCTTGGACTGAAACCAAGAGCGGTAAATTCTCGGTCAAGTCTCTTTATATAGCTCTTGAAGCGGGTGGTTCATCTTTGTTTCCTTCAAGCTTTATTTGGAATGCGAATGTGCAGCCCAAGATTAGTTTCTTCGCATGGGAGGCCACGTGGGGCAAAGCTTTAACATTGGATCTAGTCCAAAAAAGAGGATAGGCCTTGGCGAATAGATGTTTTATGTGTCTTGAGAAAGAGGAGACCATAAACCATCTCCTTCTTCATTGTCCCAGGACGAGGGCATTATGGGATCTTCTCTTTGCCTTATTTGGGGTGTCTTGGGTTTTGCCCTTTTCAGTTAAAGAGAACCTTCTGAGTTGGAATGGTTTTTTCATGGGCAAAAATCGCAAGAAGGTGTGGAGAGCTGCTCCTCTTCATATTTTTTGGACGGTTTGGAAGGAGAGGAATCGATTGGCTTTCAAGGATGAGTCGGTGTCAATTCAGAGATTGAAACAATCTTTTATTCTTACGTTATGGGCTGAGGCTAAATTGTTCATAGACGATTGCCCTCTAACTATAGCTAACTTTATTGATTGGTTGGGCTCTAAGTAGGCCTGTGGCAATAGGCTTTTTGTCTTTTGGCCTTTGATGGTGGGTGTATAGGTTTTGTATACTTAGAGTCGCTATTTTAGCGTCTCTTTTCCCCCTTTTTCTTTAATGAAATTCACTTACTTATCAAAAAAAAACAACGGATTTTCAGAAGCTTAACCCTGATCTCTATGAATTGTATCAAGCATCTTACTCGTCGGAATCGAGTTCTTTCAAGCCGGGGAGAATTGATGGGAGAAAGCCTTTTAAAGTTTATTCAAGGAAGAAAGAGAAGACCTAAGTAAACTTTAAATAGGATTAATATTAATTAGAATTGAATTGAGATTGATATTTGTTGGAGTCTAATTAGGATTAGCTAGTTGAGTTATAATATAATTAGAATTTGAGTCATAATATGTTATTAGAGTCCTAGTAGACTTTGAATGTTATAATTAGAATTAGAATCATAATAGGTTATTAGAGTCCTAGTAGACTTCGGATTTATCAGAGAAGCCTATAAATAGGCTAATCAATGTAAATCAAAGAGATGAATTAATATGAATAATATTATATTTTCTTTCATTGCAAGGTTGCATCCATTGATTTTCTTCTAGGTGAGACTCCTAGAAGGCCTTAGTGAGACTCTAAGGTTTTTACATCTTTTCTTCATTGTTTCTTCTTTCTCTCTATTTCTTATCTTATAATTTTCTCTACCATAAAATTAATTCTTTGTTCCTCTCCTTACACCCTAAAAATAAAACCCTAGCCCACCTACCCTTGAGTGTAGGCAACCATCCTAGGGTTGTGCTACATCAACCTAGTTTCCAACCATAATCCTATCCTCCAAAGAAAGCATTCATTCCTGAAATTTCACTGAAGTTGAAGAACCAAGGAATTTTCCTACAGATTAGGATGAGTCAATATGTTTTGATTGAATAAAGCAGAAAAAGGATTGGATAATCATTCTGCCATTATGACACAAGGTGTTACATACTTATAAAATGAGAAGTTTAACCCCATAATTTATTGTCTATGTGGACAAAATAAGAAAAAATTATTAAAAAGCAGAAGCATATTTGGGGGGGGGGGGGGAAATGTATTCATAGAAAAGAAAGGAGGAAAATAAGTTATTCCAAGAGAGTAAGAAAATGCAAGTACCTTATTGCCCATCATAATATTTAATGAACCAATACCACGTCTCGTTTCAGCATCATCCAAGACATCATCATGAAGAAGGCTAGCCACCTAAAATAGGGAAACAAACAACTTAGTTTGAAGGAAATAACAAAGTGCCTCAAGAAGAAAAGTTCGCATTATAGTTGAATATTCACAGCTTTAGATAAAAGCCAACCGGATAGTCCACTCCCAGTTTTCCTCACAAAAAATGGAGCACCTTTTGAATCAAACACTACTATGTAACAAACTAAATTATTATAATTTGGCCATTCCAAATGTACAAATGCTTCATATGCCAACAATGGTATTGATATAGACTGCATTTATTGTTTTCAACTATTTTTATGAAACATTAAAATAATTCTCAATCAAACAACAGAAGTTTATTATAAGGCATCAAGGACTTTTTTCTTTTTTTTTGTAAACTATAATGGCACTATATATTAAAGAAACAGAAGAACAAAAAAGGACCCATGGGATCTCAAGGAGACATAAAAGTCCCAACAAAATTAATGGAGGTGCCAAGGTGGTAGGTTCTCATTTAATCATCTTTCTCAGTTTTAGCTTTAATACAAAGGGGGAAAATATTCAAAAATTAGGATCATGAAATCACAATCAGATCATGTGAACCAAATTGCAAATGCATATCAGCATTTCATGTTAAAAACAAGTTGAGAACAAATGCAGTTCGCTTTAGAAAGATCAGTACATCTAAATATGAGAATAACTTAAAGAGGCACCAGATTTCTCATGAAATCTATCTCAAATATCTCCAAGTTCATGAGTACCTTCAACTGGGATGACTTAAGAAAGATGGAAATCTGGTTGGCAGCACCATTTAAAAGGACCCAGATAAAATGGTGGCAGAAAGTTTAGGAACCAAATGAAAAAATAAGGCAGGAATAGATAGACAACCTGAGAAAGGATGAAAGGATGAAAGACAAACTCACAAGGACCTTTCCTTCCAACCAACCACCGACGGTGCACAAAGTCAATTTTGCATCCACACAAACAGGAATTCACTGACAAACAATGAGCTTGAAACACACCCTAACAATTGCATAAAAGTTGAGAATAATCTGAAAGGATTGATAGTTGAAAAACCTACTTTTGAAACCAAATCCAATGAAGCAAAGGTGGCCAGAGAACCAACAATGACAATCTGCAGGAAACCTATGGGTTGCAAACAAATAAATAGAAGTTAACTGATAAATAAGGTCAGTGCTTTGCAGGAGTGACATTTTCCTCCCCAAGCTATTGGTAATCTAACTCCCAAAAGAGTCTGCAGCGTGATGATGTCTGCCTGGTTCCATAGCTGAACCAATCACTGGCAACATGACAACTGTCCTACCATACTGGAGGCCACCAAGAACATTATGTTGAAAAGACCAACCATGATAGAGGAGCAGGGCTAGGAGCTAGCTTTCACTGAAGCAGGGGCAGAATTACCCGATACAAGATAGACAATGCCAAGAGGAGAAAACACAAACAATTCACATTGACCAGGTTTGGTCACTAGATACAATAGAATACATCTTTTGACATCATATTCAATAAGATATGATTTTTTAGGCATGTATCCAACAAGATATCCTATACCATACTGATGTTTGGTTTTTGAAGGAAAGAAAAAAAAAAAGAAAAACATATCTCATCCCAATATTTAATATGTTTTAAAAATAAATAAATTACTGCATCCAAATTTTGGTACCAAGAAAAATATAAAATCTCTCTCATATTGAACATTATTTGGAGATCTTTGGACATTTTTTTGATACATACTATTTATTTCTTTCCTAATAATATTGATATATTATTAATTAAAAAATACTTTACCCTCTCAACCTTTGGTGCATTTTACACTTTACCCCCTCACATTCAAAACTCAACACTTTGCACCCCAAACTTATTAAAGAAGAATAATTTGCCCCCTAGTGAAAACCTGAGACATGTAAAATAGAGTTTTCCTCCTTCACAATCAAGTATAGTCCCCAAGGTTCCAATTCTCCACATCCCCCAATAAAATAATCTCACTTAATTCAAATTGAACTTAACACCAAAACCACATCAAAGCAAAGGAGTCGGCGTTTGAGATCAAGAGATGGATCCCAAGACCCAGGACACTTCATGGAAGAAGGAAAAAAAGGCCAATGTCATCAGCAAGCTAACATCTTCAACCCCTAATCATCTCTCCTCTCACCCATGGAACCCCTTACTAGGCCCCAAACAACCTAGGAGACGAAGCAACTTAACACTTCCATCACTAGCTAAGAAATTTAAGTTAAAAAGGATCTACTTACCTCAAGGCTCAAGAAAAGAACCTAAAAGGAAGCAATTAACCATAATGAGTCTCAAAGGCAAGAGACTCGCTTTGCTAAAAGATACTCTTAGAAGCTTACCAATTTACTTTATGTCCCTTTTTATTATTCCCAAGTTGGTAGTAGTGAGACTAGAAATATTCATAAGGATTTGCTATGGGAGGGGCTCTCGAGAAAAAGCCTCATTTGGTGAAATCATTGACGATTTGCAAAGACAAAAAGGAGGGTCTAGACATTAAGGAGTTGTCTGTTTTCAAAAAATCTTTTCTGGGTAAATGGTTTTGGAGATTCACATTGGGAAAGGATATGTTAGTGGATAAAGGTCAAAGTAGGTAAGTTCAGAGAAGAGTCAAGACGATGGTGCTCTCAGGCAGTGAAACTAGAAAAATTCAAAAGGATTTGCTATGGGAGGGGCTCTCAAGGAAAAGCCTTATTTAGTGAAATCATTGACAATTTGCAAAGATAAAAAAGAGGGTCTAGGCATTAAGGAGTTGTCCGTTTTCAAAAAATCCTTTTTGGGTACACGGTTTTGGAGATTCACATTGGGAAAGGATATGTTAGTGGATAAAGGTCAAAGTGGGTAAGTTTGTAGAATAGTTGGGAGGATGATGCTCTCAGGTAGGGAGAGAAGGCTCTGGTGTTGGCTTATGGAAGTCAATAAGAAAAGGGTAGGGAATTTTTAAAGCTAAAACGAGATTTGAATGGATCATGGGAGAACAATATAATTCTGTCATGATGTATAGTGCAGTGATGTTCCATGAAAGGACACTTTTCCACCGCTATTCTCCTTGGCAACTTCCAAGGAGACATGGGTGAATGGTTTGAGAGGTAGAAGGTGCGATGGTCATGTGGAACCCATGCTTCTTAAGGCATTTTCAAGATTAGGAAATGGATAATGTTAAAGAGGTTCTTAGGAGGTTATACATGTTAGGAAAAAGTAGCGGAGGAGAGGAGAAGATGGTTTGGAAAGCCAGAAAAAGGTGGGAAATTCTTGATGAAATCTTTTTACTCCACCTTGGAATTGGAGGGTGAAGTGTCATTCCCCTCAAAGTTAGTTTGGATTCTTAGGCCCTTACTAGAGTGGGTTTTTTTTTTTTTTGCATGGGAGGGCTTAAAAAAGGATGGTCTGTGATGGGTTATTTTCGTATGTGTGAAGATGTAGAAGAACTAGTAGACCATTTTCTTACCCATTAGAGGAAAGACAAAGGATAATGACACTTCATATTCTCTTCATTGGCATTTTGTGGGTTCTCTCATATTCAATGAAGGGTTTATTATTGGATTGGAATAGGAGCCTTAGGGGCAAGAAGAGAAGAAATGCTTGGAGAATAATTCCTCGTTGCCTTTTCTAAACAATCTAGAAGGAAGGCAACCAAAGAACTGTTGAAGGAGTGCAACACACGGACCAATCTCTCAAGGGCTCCTTTATATATAATCTATATAGATAGTCTTGGGGATATCTTATAGTTGATAGTCAAGTTGGACCACTATCTTTAATAAATTTTATTGAGTGGTTTAACTTTAAGTATTAGATTGAGGTTGTGATTGTAGCTTGCTTTTTTTTCTTTATTATGCTCACCTTTTCTTGATTGGCACTTTTAATATATATTTATTCTTATGTACCTATCAAAAAGAAAAAAAAAAAAAGTTCGACTACAAAGAGAGATTTGGATCCATATTCCACATCCCATCTTAGCTAGCAAAAGTAGCAAGCAATCCTAGTTAACATGACTATGGACTTTTTCAATATCCAAAACTCATTCTAGAATTCTGCATTTTGGAGCCAATGGCCTCTAATTAGAAGAATGATATAAAAAATTTCCCCATCCTCCACAAAGGCATTTTAGAAATTCGAGGCAAGTTCTCTAACCACTATCCTTAGCATATTAGCAAGCAACTTAGCCAAGAGTTGATATAATCCTTCCACTAGACTAATAGGTATAGAGTCTTTGATATTTTCCTCCCCACCCTTTTAGGAACGAAAACCAAAATGTTGCTTTCAAACTTTTTTCAAAAGAATCAAATAATTAGAATGCCCACAAGAAACCTAAACTCTCTAACTTAACTGTAACCTAATTTTGTTGCCAAAAAGCCTAGTAGAAAGACTATCCCCTAAAGGCCTTACCTAGAAGTGACAATTTTGACACAAAAAGTAATGACTGTCAAAAGAACCATGCAGAAAAATAAAACAAAATTTTAAAGAACTGACATGGATCATCTCTGTGATCTCAGCTATACATTGTTGTCTTGTGCGTAGTTCAGTTGATAAAGTCTCAGGCACTTCAGCAAGAGCCGGCCTAGGTAGAGGCACATTTAAAGCTGTTGCCATCAACAATAGGACCTGCACGGCACATGTCAGTTATTCCATAGAAGCCAGAATGATGAAATACAAACTAAAACAGATAGATCAGTATCAAATATTGTTTGGCAATATATTGTTGATCAGTACAAAATAGTAATATCATTTTCCCAAATTTGAGGATAAAAGGGAATGCTCATGATGCAGGACCTTCAAAAGTTGAACACCGTAATTTTCTTTTTCTTTTTTTTTTTTCTGTGGGGGGAGCGGCAGGGTGGTGGGGGAAAGAAATGTAGGCAATCACATCCAGGGGATTCCTAAGCTATCACACTTCGATGAAAAGAAAACGAAAAAATAGATCTTTGGAAACAACACCAAGGTTCCTAGGTAATAACACATCAGGAAGGCAATCACACCATTAAGAGGGTATTAGTACAAAGTAAATGCATTACTCCACCTCATAATCTCCCAACCCCAACCCACCCCAATTCATATCTTGAAGCCACTAATAACCCCACCTTCCAATCCTTAAATATAAACCAACTATAGGCTTTCGTTAGTAACATGAACAAATAGGAGGAGAAAGGATCTTCCTGCCTCAAACCTCTCAAGCTTGGAAGAAAATCTGTCCAGGTTCAATTCACTAACTCTGAAACTAAAAGATATTAAATAGAAAGCACAATAATGACAGTGGTGTATCATAAATTTGAAATTAGATGAAACAAATTAATAGAGGGGTTACAAGCCCTACATCAATGTTGACTAAAAAGACAATCACTAATATAAGCCCAATTATTAAAATGTATTTCTCTGCATCATTAAGAACTCAGAAATAATAGGTACAATGAACACTGAAATGCCTACCCACAACAACATAATTAAAGCAAGAAACGGTTACAACTCTAAAATCAATTTCCCGATAAAGGTAGAAAATCCCAACTCTAAAGCAATATAAAAAATTTAGTGAAGCCACCCATCTAACTTCCATGAACCTCTTTCTTTCTTATTCACTCAAGATACGATTATCCCAAGTCTCCCTCAACTAAAAGATTAGAGAAACCTTCAACTTTGGCTAACTTCAAGTATTCTAACAAGGCTAAGGTCTTTGCCATAACAGCTATCCCATCTCCAACATGCTTTGAGAATGCTCATACTAGTGTTCCAAGATGTTCCATTGGTGTTCCTCTAATTCCTAGTTGTCCTCAATTGATTCAAACATCGATCAAAATTCAAGTTTTGAAAACACCCACTAGGGGAGTCCAAATAGCTAGTGTCTCCTTTGACATCCTGGCATCTACATAGTAAGTTCCAATCTAGCACTATAATGCTCAAAGAAGTGCCATCAAATGTTATGCATGCCGATACCCAAAGGGATGCAGAAAAATAGGATAGAACCCATAATGCCTTAAAAGCCCTTCATCTATCATCAAACATGTTTTCTGTTCCTCTCTTGCCAAATGGTCCATAATAAAGTGAGACTAACAATGTGCCACAATGACTTGCCTCCAAGAAGGCTTCTAAAACGCTAGTAAGAAATGGTTAGCATCCCCACACTTCTAGGCTGAACCCAATCAATCTCGTAAGGCCATGCAACCGGTCCACAATAGAAGTGCAACTGAAGAATGTAGAGAAAGATAATCTATTGATTCCTTACTCCTCTTGCATGTGACACACCATTCCAAGTTGAGGGCCTTGTAAGGTCTCCCCTTCTATAGAAAATTATTTGTATTAACCTTCTTATTTGCCACTAGTTATGCCAAGGCATTGACTTTCAAATGAAATTTGTAGGAGGAAAGGCTCAAGTTAGGTGAGATAGAACAAGCTTTATAAAAATAAAAAAATAAAAAAATAAAAAGGCATGACAAAAATGGAAGTAAAGGATGTTAAGGACCAAATTCTCACTTCAGGGAAAGTGGATGACATATACACATTGATTAAAGTCAATATGAGACAAGTAAGTTCCTCTATTTCATGGTTCAAAAGGTTGCACTAAAAGGAGGATGAACTCAGAATTGAAGAAACACTAGAATTTCTTTCCTTCACTAGTCTATTTAAGTTTGGGGATTGAACATAAAAAGTTAGATTACAACACCAAGAATCTTTCCATAATCCAATTTTTTGTGCTATCAGCCACTACATAACAAGTGCAACAAGTGAGAAATTACCAAACACCTATGTAATGGCCTTCCAAGGGCACCAATGTGACAACTTCATAACGCTAGCCTCCCATCATTTGCAGTAATACTCAAGATTCAAGTAAGAAACCAGTTCACAGCTCCTAATCAAAAAATTTTATTACATCTTTAATTTCTTCTATTTATCAGACCAACTAATATTGAATAACCAAGTACAAAAATCCATAAAATTATCTAAGAGATTGTGGGTAACCCTATAATAAAGAAGAGAACCCCAATCCAACCTCCCTCCCCCACCACCTAGCCTCCTTCCATCTCTCTCTCTCTCTCTCTCTCTCTCTCTCTAGAGAGAAAGAGCTCCTTATCAAAAAAATTTATCACATCTTTAATTTCTTCTGTTTATTGGACGATCTAACATTGATGAACCAGGTATAAAAATGAGAGAGAGAGAGAGCAGCTCCTAATTGAAAACATTTATCACATCTTTTATTTCTCTTGTTTATTGGACTACCTAACTTTGAATAACCAGGTATAAAATCAGTAAGAGAGAGCTGTCAGAAAAAATTATTTCTGTCGGCAAATGAGGATCAGTTCCCAACTTTACATAGCAAAAATGCAGATAGAATTGCAGGTGTTGAAGTTTCTTCCAAGTATTAGACTCATCACCAGAAAATATTCAGGTACCATGATACCAGCACTAGCATATATATCCATGTAAAATCATTTAGGTATGCTATCAAACTGAATGTAGCACCTTTTTAAGTGAACAGTGCCACATGACTAACATCAAAAAATGCCATAAGGGTTACCAGGAGATCTCAAGGAAGAATGTTATGCCTGTACACATACAGAGACATGGAAAAGTAGAACACACTAAATGTTCTCCATTTTTTCTGGAATCCAGTAAAATTTAATGAAGTCACTCTTCCTCCAGGGAACAATACTTAGAACTAACCTAAACCCCACCACTTGGATGCCAACTAGACCAAGGCTCATTGCTAGAATATCACCTTGTAGACTTGGATTATGCCACCCATGCACACAGAAAGTATGCTCAGACCATGTCACCCGGTTAGCCCATGAATGGTGCAAATCTAACAAAAATGGCATGAAATTGAGAAAATCAGCATTGCAATTCTATAATTCTTACTGTGGGACGGAACCTTTTTCCTTCCACCCCCATCTTGAAGAAGTACTCAGCAGCCGAGGCAAGCTTAGGGACCTGGATGACAAATTAGACCTAAATCTTTATCATATTGAAACCAAATCTGACATTTTAAAATTCCTTGAAGTTTATTCAACTTTCAAAGCATTGGGGTTTCAGAATATATAAAGGGAGAGAGAACAATTAGATACCTCAGCAACCACCATTGACCGCAACCTATCAGCAAGTAATGATAATTCATCAGCAACAAGCGAAAAAGGGTCAAGTTGTTCCTGGAAAACAGTATCCCACTGTCTCAATATAGTAGATAAATGGAGACAAGGTGAAAAAGGCCAACAAATATAAGCTAAGTTTAAATTCATGAGATATTACAAGAGAAGCTATTAAGGATTTTTCTAAGGTGGCAATACAACTTGAACAGATGGAATAGAACAGTAACTGATAAATATGACAATCAAACTGTTGGACTTGCAACCATGAACAATGATAACACACTCATAAACTATACTTTTGTAATTGAATGTGCAGCTTTCAGTAACAGGATTGGTGCATTCAGTGAAAAATGCCTTCTGATTGATGAAAATAATTAGTTAAATAGACCTTACATAAAAATTAGCCGAGTATTTACAACATTAGTCAAAGCCCACACTCAAAAATAACTATAGCCTTCTAAAATTATTTAGGTAAACATATAAAAACTACTAGCATTCTCCTAAACATACCCACTTTAATTTCCAAATATTCTGCCCTCTTAAAATACTAACCTAGTAATCTGAAATATTTTATCAAAACAAATAAACGTTATCCAAAATGTTAAGAATGACAATTTTCATCTTTAGAAATGACAGTTGAACAATTGAAGCAAATCCAGCCACTGCTGCCATCAAATAGGGTCTTCCTATAATTTCTTTTATAGGTGCAACTTCTACAGAACATGAAATCCATCAACTATCCATCCCCAGGTCCCATCCCATCACAAACTATAGAGATGTCAAGTATAAAAAAATAAAATAAAATAAAAAATTCAAAAAAAAAATTCAAATATGAGGAAGCATGAGGAATCATAAAAGAAAACTGTGCAGAAAAGAAAGAGAGAAGACCCAAGGACTCAGAAGAACAAAAACTTCACACTGAACTAGGGGAAGTTCCTCTTTTGGTCAGACCATCGGTTCCCTGAATATTGGATTTAGACCTCCAAGCAAAAAAGAAACCAATCCCAATAGAAAGAAAGATCCATAGCCCTCTGTACCAGGGACACCCATGATAGAACCATTGTTGAGTCCTCATCACCGAAATGCTGGAGGCTCCCAGAACTTTTGACCCTTTCAGGGCTCCCAATAAAGTGTTGCCATTTTTTTAAAAAGGTCATTCAGAAGAAGGCAAGAAAATTACTTGATGACAATCATATCCAATATACTGAGATAAAAATGTAACAACACCACCACTGACACCAAATAATTGGTGTGATGAGCACAGAACACCATGAGCTGCCAACATAGGTTGTCAGTGTTTGAAAGCATACTTTTAAGTGTTACGAAATTTTATGACAATAATAGGGCCATTGTCACATAACAAACAATTGTGGAAAAGAGCAGAGGATGGAAGAGGTTCTGTGAATAAGTAGAACAAATAGTATCATATAAGAAAAGAGTCCCCAAATCTTGACTTCATTTGAACAGGTTGTAAAAGAAAAAAAGGTCACAATTACATAAATACTGGAAAAAGATTGAAGTTTTGATGAAGTATCAACAGATTAGTTGAATATTTAACCAAAAAGGAACATACAAATAGACTTGTTTAAATTTTTTTTTGAGTAAATTATGGCAAGTATGTATGTTATATAGTAATAATTATAATGTGTAGACTGGCTTCAATGCTAAATGCTCAAATGTAAGGTTTTTGATTGGAGATTTACCTATTTGGGGTCTCCCTCTAGGGGGGAACCCCAAAAGCTAGGTCTTTAGGATCCAATGGTAGACTGAATTTCGCAAGATTAGATGGCGGAAAAAAAAAAAACTATTCCTAGTTATTCCTTTTGCTATACAAGATTTCATTAGCAATAGTGTCAAAATTGAAAAAATGTAAAGGGATTTTGTGATAAGGGGTAGGGGAGGGAAAGAGAGATCATCTTGTTAGTTGGAACTTAGTGTACAAGCCCAAGATGGGAGGGGGTTTGGGGTTAGGGAGATTTCTTTAAGAAATAAAGCACTCTTAGGGAAATGATGTTTGAGGTTTCCTAAGGAAAGAGATGCTCTTGGGCATATGGTAATTTTGAGTATCCATGGAACTCATCAAAATGATTGGGACGCCAACATTCTAATTAGGTGGTTACATCAATGCCATTGGAAAGCCATTTCTCAGGTCTTCGCAAATTTCTCAGGTCATACTTGTCTTCTGATGGATGGGGTAAGGGTTCACTTTTGAGAAAACCTATGGTGGGGGGATCAACCTCTATACGCTCTTTCAAATAATTTCAAAGTTGTGATGATTAGAAAGACTAAAGTCTTCTCTCTCTCTCATGTGCATTTGATTCCTTTTGCCTCTAACAAGAGAGCTCAGTCTTTATCTTCTTCAAATATATTTTAAGTAAAATCCTTCCTTTTAGACTTGTCCAATCTAACAATTCCTGTGTACTTATCTCCAGAAAAACTCATATGGAAACCTAAAACCAAATCTTCAGTCAAAGCTTTTGCTTGACTAGTGGCTAACAAGAAGGTCAACAACTACTACTTGCTATAGGTGAGAAAACCTCACAAAGCCCTTAGTTTTGGTTGTTCCACTATGTGTATGATGAGCGGTGAGACGATCGATCATCTACTTTTACGCTACCCCATGACAATGGAACTTTAGCATAAATCATTCAACCTGGTCAAGCTAGATTAGGTTCCCGCAAGGAGCATAAGTGACATGATGACCATTTCCTTCAAAGGCTTAGGAGTATAGGTAGAATCAAAACTTTTGTAAAATTGCTTGCCTCACTTTAATTTGGGATGGTATGATAGGAAGAGAAATGCAAGATTTTCAAGGATAAATAGAGAAGTATAGAATCGATATAGACTTAATTTACTTCTATTTTTTTATGCCTCAACAACTTCAAATTTCAAGGGCACTCCTGAGTGTTATTCAGCTCAATTGGGACTTGGTGTGTATATAGAGGTTTAAAATTGCAAATCTTGGAGCATATCTCAGGCCTCCTTTATAGACGCATTGATTTCTAAAGAAAACATAACCTCACTTCTTTTGTATAGCTATGTGTGGTATATAGGAGACATCTTATACATTAGATTTTTATCAAAGTTTGTATATTTGGGAAGGATTTCTCATCCTTCTCGTGTTCTTCTAACTATGTATTGATGAATTTTTGCTTCAGATAAAAAAAAAAAAGGTATAATGTGTATAATTCATTCTCTAGGGTATATTATGGAAGTAATAAGTATGACATATAGAACTTGCTGCCATTTTCAAGTTTGCATTGTTTCCAAGGCTGCTTTTGTTTCAGACAATAGTCATAAAAAACCTGAAGTTTCCATTTATCAAGACAAATATTTCATCATGAAGATTGGGGAAGGCTTATTATTTCCATTTCATTTAAGATTATTTGAGAAGAAATCTCTGCAGACCTGAAATTCTTTTTCCACCCTTCAGAAGAAATTTTTTCCACTTTTTTTTTTCTTTTCTTTCATAAAAGAAAAAGGATAGCACATTGAAAATTTGGTCAGTTAGAAAAATGATGGCAGATATAGGAGATAAGCAACAACACAAACACTAATGCCAGTTGTAGGATATTAAGCAACAAAATAAATAAATAAAAATGAAAATAAAAAATAAACCTGACCTCAGCTAAGGAGCTGCTCTCCTGATGAATTTGATGCCGAACACCACTCAAGAATGGGGAACCCCAAGAATAAGTTTCTCTACAGCCCAAAACCTACTAATCACCAAAACAATTACAAGAACAAAAATGATCACAACATATACTTCTTTTCTTTTCTTTTCTTTTTTTCTTTGAGGTACCTGGAATTTCCTCATTCCAAACCCAACCATTCTGCCGATGGAGCAAGGCCTCAAGGCATGGTCACAACATATACATGACTACCATTAATCTATAAAGTAACTGTACCAGAGTCTCAAGAAGGCAGTATATCAACAAGGCAACAGTAGAATAGCATAACACTTACATAGACCATAGTGGCTATTTTGTTCATATAGGATTTCCCTTTTTTTTCTTCAGAGTAAAAGATAAAAGGAAATATAAGTGGCTAGATCACAAAGCATTACAACTGGAATGTAAAAAGGTGACCCTGCTCATGAATATAACCAAGCAATAATTGTTAATAGGTGTTTCAAAGCAATCAAACACAAAATAGAGAAAATTTTCTAGGACTCCACATGTACCATCATGCCTGCAGATCATTTGCCCAAGCAAGGTGCTAAACACTCGGTATGCTTTGCCAGGGACCTTTTACCCCCTTGAGACATGTAATGCAATCTTGGGTTGTACTTTGTTTTGGCTACTCCATAGTTTTCCTTACAACCAGAGTTATAGGCATACTTTTCCTTCTTTATTAGGTTTTTATAAACCTTGGAAGCTCATCCTTCATTGTACTTACCATGTTTCAATGCAATAAGTCATCTTGTTTCTTATAGAGAGGAGTGAGAGGCCCAAAATATATGGAAAATAAGCAAATTCACAAAGTGGAAACTATGAGCTTAACAAAGAAGCATTGCATCCAAAACATCAACAGAAGAAGACCCTAAGAACTATATGACATACTGAACCACGATAACAAGATTCAGATGTATTCTCTAATCTAAGCAATGAGAGTTAAGCCTCCAATTCCCTCTCTTGCTCCTTGAGATAGTGTATGAAAGAAGCTGCTAATTAAATTATAGGTCCCCCCTACTTTCATCCTTAAAACTTGTTTCACCCAATAAGAATTTATCCAAACCAAGAGTGCAATATTTCTAAGTCACTGAACATTGCATCAAAAGACGGTGTACTGAGTCCAGTACCTTGTTACAAATACTTCACGGATTCATCAAAATTATGACTAATTCAAGACCAGAATATTTAAAGGCTATCTGATTGTCTGATCAAAGGAAAAAAATACAATAGCCAGGCAAGTTGTTCCAATTCCTTCCTTCCTGGTCTATTTATCAACTGTTGGACCACTAGCACTTGTGAACAATCAAGGAAAAAATCCACATAAGACAGGACCAAAGAGTGCCACAACAGCTGGATAAAAAGGTAACTGTCCCATTGCCTCCCACTAATTGTGATGAAGGAGTTGAAGAGAAAGACCCCCATTTAAATTGGTTTTTTTATTTGAATAGTTTTATAAAAGAGCTTAATAGGAAGCAAAAAATGCTGCTTCTCATGGAGGCGCTTTTTCAGCTTATACCAGAAACCTGTTGCATGTTGAATTGAACTTTCATAACCTTACCCTTCTTTTTTTCTTCACAGGAAATGCCATTTCCATTTCTCTCTCTCTCTCTAAGGACATATATAGCTTATGATTTATGACTGCATTTTTATGTAATCCATTACCAAGACTGACCTCTTTAAAATCATGATTTCAACCTCAACTTCTAACTAAAGCCAAAAAGCAAGAATGACCACCGAAACAGTGTCCATTACCTCTTCACATCGAAATATCTTCATATTGTCCAACCTTCAAATGATACATTTTCTAAGAAAGAAAGGAAATCATCAGCAAGTTTGCAATGCCTTTAGCAGTACCCATGAAAATCCTTGCTAAAGAGAATAGTTTCTACCATAACTCTAAACCAGGAAGCAATGAAGGTAAAGGTGGTCAAAACTCCTTTACAAGCGACATTCAAATCTAATGAATTAATAGGTGAGCTTGAGTTGCAACAAACTCTCATTGTTTATCTTCGCATTAACCACCAACCAAGCAAGGCTCTGATTTTGGAGGAGTCTTACCTAAACATATAAAGGCAAATTCTTGATGCAGCGCTTATAGCTAATGAGCAATTGATTCTAAGATGAAGAATAGCTCTAGTGGTATAATTTGTAAGTTTGACATTGAGAGGATGTACAACCATGTCAATTGATGTTTTTTGATAGCTATTCTAGGAAAAAATGGGGTTTAGACAAAAATGGACTGAATGTATTAAATGGTGAATCTTGATAGCAAAGTTTTATGTACTTGTCAACAACACTCCTTGGTTTTTTCAAAGCTCTAGAGGTTTAAGACAAGAGGACCTCCTATCTCCCTACCTTTTTTTTTTTTTGTGATGGATATACTCAAAATTCTTTTGGAGAGGACCAAGGAAGCTGGTTTTTTGTCAGGTTTTAGAGTGAGGGGGTGGAGGTGTCCTATGTTGTTTGTCGATGACACCTTAGTTCTTTGTGATGCTACACAAGGTCAAATGATACATGTAGGTTGGGTACTTATGTGGTTTGATGCTATCTCAAGGCTGAAAATTAACATGGAGAAAAGTTAATTGATCCTAATAGGGAGGGTGGCTAATGTGAAGGATTTGTCCTAGAGTCGGGATGCAGGGTTGGGAGCTTCCAACTGCTTATTTGGTGCTTCCTTTAGGGACTCCATTTAGAGGAGAGTCAGTTTGGGATAGTGTGGAAGAAAGATTCCACAGAAAACTATCTTTGTGGAAAAACAATATATTTCAAAAAATGGAAGGCTTACCGTAATTTGAAGCACCTTCTCTTGTTACCTATTTATTTTATGTCCCTATTATAGCATGCCCAAAAAGGTCATATGCATTTAGTGACATAACTGATTGTTTGCAAGGAGAAGAGAAAGGGGAGACTAGGAATTAGAAGCCTATCACTTGGGAGTATTAGTCATGGGAAAATGATGTTTGAGATATGCTTCAAAAGGAGAAGCTTTATGTCATTCAATGGAAGTATGGAGAATATGATGGGGGTGGGTGTTCTTACAAAATGGGGGATGGGTATGAAGTTAGAATTTGTAAAAACATTAGGAAGAGATAGGACTTGGTTGGCAGGAGAGATCCTTTGAGGAGGGAAATGGGAGGAGGATGAAGTTTTACAATTAAGAGTAGCCTATCTCTGTGGCATCAATATACAAGTTCATGAAAAGGGCTATGGATATGTGGTACAAGGACGAACTCTTATGTATGGTTTTCCGTTCCTTGTATGCCTTAACATCATTGAAAGAGGCTTGGCTGGTGGATGTTTGGGATGATCTGAGGGAGGGAGGCATTGGGATCCTTGTTTCACTGGTCACCTAAATGATTGGGAGCTAGATAATGTCAAGGCTCTTTTCTCAAGGCTTCAAGGAAGGTCCATGTAGAAGGGAGGGATAAGAGTGGTATGAATGGATTCTAGGAAAGGGGTCTTCTCTAGCATATATTTATATTCCTTTCTAAAGTTGGTGCATGCAATTCCTTTCCCCATAGCCATTATTTGGAATTCATGGGTCTTATCAAAAGTGATTTTTTTTTCTTGGATGGTAATTAGGGCTAAGTGTTGACCTTGGATCAACTTTAGAAGAGAGGATGGTTAATAGAGAACAAATGTGTCCTTTGCAATAACGAAAAGGAATTAATAGATCACATTCTCCTTCACTATACTAAAGTAAGGGATTATGGTAGCTTTTTCTCTTTGTTCAGCATTACATGGATCCTTTCTTTTACACTTAAAAGACTCCTTTAAATTGGCATGACTCCTTTGTGGGAAGAAAAAAGTTTGGAGAGACACACCGCTAGGCATTTTTTGGACAATTTGGAAGGAAACCAATCAAAGAGTCTCCAAAAGCAAGTTGCAGACGTTTCAAGTGATAAATGCTTGTTACTTAGCAATCTTGTGTCATGGGTTAACTTGTACATAGAAGAAGGGCAACTCCTTTAATTGATTTTGTAGATTGAGTAGAATCTAGCTAAGGGAGGAAGTAGTTATTTTTTGTGTTTTCTTTCTCTCTTTCTAGCAATGCCTTTTTGTACCAATTGTATACATATGTACCTTGGTGTATAGCTTTTTTTTCTAATATTTATAATATTTTTTTGCTTACTTATAGGAAAGGAAAGGAAAAAAGAAAAGAAAAGAAAAGAAACTTAGCTTAAGGAAAAGGAATGATGAAATCAATTTTAAAAAGAAGGATATGGATGGAAAAAAATTCACTAGGATTAAAACCCTAACATCTCTCGTAAAGGATAGAGAATAGATTGATATTCCAAAAAGACATAAAAGGGCAGGCTCATCAACTGATGATCCCTCACGCTTCTCCAGCAATCAAATTTCTATAAGGAGAATTTGAATTTTTGAACCATCATCAACCATAAAACAAGGATGGCAGATAAAATCCTAGAAACAATGAGATATGGCCTTGCAAGGACACAATATGGAGTTTATGCAAACCACAAATACTCTTGATCCCTTGGTACCATAAAAAACTCATCTCTCTAGGAAACCACCTCACCAAGCAAAAACAAACTTAAAGCCTCCCTCTTTCAATGTAGGGCTAAAATAACTTGAACTGTTTAGACACATCTCAGACTGTGATGGGATACCTTAACACCTGAGAAGCAGACCATCATAGATTTCATTTAGAAGATTTCTATCACACATTTAAAGGATATCATTGACCAATGTTATTTTCTTCAGAGCCCATTGAATTAGCAAAAGCTGATTAGTAAACTACCCTAGCCCCAACAAACTGCCACTGCTTGGCATGAGTTCATGTGATGATTTATAGGATATACCTAACAAAGGAAAAAAAAAAATAAAAAATCAATGCATTTAAAGAAGTCCTCTACATGCTTCCCATTCTCATAAATCATGACCAACAGCTCCTCATCCATCTCAAATTACAACCTTTCAAAGTCTAACCCCCACTCAAACAATTGATAGCCACAGCACTGGCGCGTTTCAAACTGCCTTCAATGGAGTCTTTCATGCTCCCCAGCTGATTCACTGAGTCCACCATTTATCATGATCCCGACACCTCAAATCAAGACAAGAACTCATCACCACAGGAAGCTCCCCAATCTTCCACACCAATTCCCACGCATAAAGAAGTAGACTTTAAACGATCCATTAGCAACACAAGCAATCAGCTACCTATTTTGAGTATACCACAAATTGAAACCTCATCACCCATCCTCTTCAACATTAAAATAGCACACACATACACAATCATCTAATATATGATACATGAGAAAGAATGATAAATGCGAATTCTGATCCTCATAATGATAAAAAATGACATAATGCTGTGTTTTCCTGCTGAAAAATCCTATTTCCATCACGTGCTGCACAGTACCAATCACAATCGTTCACAAAACAAAATACACAAAATTTCAAAATTTTCCCCATATTCCCGGATATTTTCTCAGCAAGAAAACAGAGGAGAGGAACAAAGAGAGGCTTTAAGCGAGCATTACCCTGTGTGTAGGAGAGAGAACAAAGTGGCGGTGGCGGTGGTGATGATCCTGTGGATGAGGGTGGCGGTGGTGAGAGAGAAGCCACTTGGAGCAGCGATTGAAGGTGGCTTTTGGCAACCGAGAAAATCCCCTGGAGAAGAACATATTCTGGAGAGAAAATCGAAGGAAGATTTTTTCTGTTTCGAGCAGGAGAGAGAGTCAAGGACTCGAGGCCGAAGGCTGTGGAGAGCAATGAGTGAAGTAGTCAAACAGGGTTTTTTCTTCTAGTTAACCGCCTTTCGGAATTAACATAAAAAAAACCCGGTTTATTTTAATAACCACTTGAACCGGAACTCTTCCTACCAAACTTAACCCTACTTCTATGTTCTACGGCTCTATCCGAGCATTCAACCTCCGACCTCTTTTTTTTTTTTTTTTGTGTCGGATTAGTTGGATTGCCGGTAAAACATGTTGGGCAGGATTGAACAACCATGGTTTTAAAATATTTTGTATTATTATAATAAAATTTAAATAATAAATGTGATAGTATTTCAAACAAATGATAAAAGAAATTAAAAAAATCAAATTTATTTACTATTTGGTAAAATTAAATAATATATAATTTGATATTTTTGAGGTTTTGAAAAAAAAAGTCGTATTAAATAGATATCATAATTTAATTTAATATAAAATTATAAATATTAAATTGAGTTCAGATTACGTCAAAATCATGAAATTTCTTTGAGTTCAAATAAAACTCAGCCTTAAATGAATATTAAAATTTCACTATCAAAGATAATTTAAAGGTAAAATTGAATTTCATATTCTTTGATTGATGTTATAAATAATAATTTTTTAGGTGTAATTTAATAACTTTAACTCTAGGACATCAAATTATAAATTAGTCACTTTGATATTCATTGATTATAAAATTAATAAATTAATTTTAGATGTTTATTCAAACTTAGTTCACTTAGTTTTTTTCACAAAAAAAAAAAAATTAAATAATTTACAATTAGATCTATAAAATATTTGTTGGTCTTTATTTTTAATTTTATTTAAAATTTATAAAATTAAATTTCTTTAAATCATAATATATATAAATAAATAAATTGTAACAAAATGATTTTATTTTATTTTAAATGTATTTGATATTTTATTAAATATTTTTTAGCAGTGGATTGTCTTCAATTTTATTTTAGATTTTTTTTAAAACATTTGGATTTGGATTTTTATGTTTAATCACATACTATAAATAATTTTTGATATAATTAAAATTTATTTAAATATTTGATATTTTTTAGTGTTTCTTATTTTCAATTTGATTTTGAAAATTTTTAAATGTGACTCAGTATGAAAGGATACAATACAACTCATTAATAATTATTGAAAATGGAAATTAATTTTTAATATTCTATATGAGTTACCATAATAAATTTCAGTTTAAAAAATGCAATTGAAACAAATAGAAAACTAAAAGTCTAGAGGATTAAAATCAATTTAAATGATATAATTCAATATTTATAAAGAAAAAAAGTAAGTAAATTATACAAAATTTAAAATAATTTACTTAGAGAAACTAAAGGACACTCTTATACCATTATAATACACTACATTATATTATATATTAATATAATCAATCATTATAGGATAATATATTTGATATATCTATTTATAAATATTATTTATTGATGAATATCATATTTTTAATTAAATGAAACGAAAAAAAAGGTATTAACATTAAAAAAAATATAAAATAAAAAAGCAATAGAAAAGAAAACATGTCTATATTTATCATAAAATTATCATTAAATAAACTAGAAAAGAAAAAGTTAGAATTTTCTTATACGATTTATCTTTATCATAAAATTATCTCAAAGAAAACCAAAAATAAAAAGTTTGAATCTTTTTCTACAATTTAACATAACCTTAATAAATTTAGAGTGAAAATAATTTATTTGAAGCAATGATAGAAAATTTTGGATGACTATAACTAAATTTTGAGTGAAAATAATTTATTTGAAGTAATTATAGGTAAATATATATATAGGATGACCATAAGTAAATTTTGAGGTAAAAGAATTTATTTGAAGTAATGATAGATAGAAAATTATGGATCATTATAAACATATTTTGAGTTAAAAGAATTTATTTAAATTAATGAGAGGAAGTAATGATATGTAAAAAATTCTGAAAGACTATAAATAAATTTTGAGTTAAAAGAATTTATATAAAGTAATGATAGATAAAAATTTCTGAATGACCATAAAAATAAATTTATATATAAGTTTCAACTTTTATCCAATATGATAAATTCACAAGGACAAAAAAACTTTTTAAAATATTAAATTTAAAAATATTTTAATTTATTTAAAAAAAAACTTTTTAACAAATTCATAATATTTTATGAATTTGATTTAAAAAAATTTAAATAACTATAAAAAGTGCAAGTAGCATGTTAATAAGAGATTATGACTACTAATAAGGTATTACATCTTAAACATAATATTCAGAATATTAGGTTTTGAATTTATACTACAACTAAACCAAATCAAACTAATCTTAGTTGAAGCTAAAACTCTATAGTCCATATGGGGTGCTACAGTCAAAGTTGATTCATAAACTTTATGGATAATAGTCAAAAACATTTTGACAAAATAGAAAAAACAATGGTTTATTTTCTCAACTTATAAAAATTAATTAATTTTTATCCTTATGTCATTTATGATAACTTTAATTTCATATTTTTACATTAATAAGGAATACAATTAATACATCTTTAAAGTCTGATTTGATTATGGTACATATATCTTTATCAATAATATAATTATATTAATAAAATTACACATAAATTAAATTTTATACTATTCTCAGTTAGGTAAAACTTATCGAACAAACTTATCAAAAAGATCATGGGATGTCTACTTTCTTAATAGGTATGCCCAATAAATTATATAGTTTATTTCCAAATAATTAAATTGAAATTTTATAAACAAAACATATCTTATCACCAATTCATTTCAGGAAAAAGAAACATGAAAGAGAAGAATTTTATATTAGTGATGTAAGTATACGTTGATATCATTATAAATGAATGTAACTTTCACAATATTACCATTTTCTCAATTAAATTTTAAAATAATAAAACTTATATCTTTAATACAAATTATATAGTTTTTAAAGAACAAGAGAAAAATGAAAAAAAAAATATTCAAAAAGCAATATAAGATAACGTATCCTTAGCTTATGTAAAAATATTTTGCTCATATATTTTTTGAAACTACTGCAAAGACAAGCAAGTAGTTAATGATCAATAGTTAATGATCATTATAGTGATGATTCCTCCAAGTTGCTGCAAGAGGACAACTAAATTAATAATTTCAAAGGATATATCACAAAAATGGTGGATTACAAAACATATAAATTATGATACAAATATGTTTGTTGTGTAATTTTATATTTTATCTATTTTTCTACAAGTACAACATCTTAGAGTCACAATAATAAATATCAAGTCACTATAATAAATATCAATTTAAATAATGTATTTCAAATAATGATGAACAATTAATTCAAATTTAAAAAACAAATATATGACCTTTAAGATGAGTTTCATATTTAACTTAATTACTAAATTATAAAAAAAAAAATATAAAGAATTTAAAGCAACTTAAAACATCATCTTATATTAAAATGATATATTATCAAATATTATCTATTACTATAATCATATACAATAATATATTCCATTTATAGATTAATTTAATTATAGGTATGTTACATCATGTTGTATATTATTTTAATCAATATAAAATTATTTATAAATAATTTAAATTCACTCATTAATTACCTTTCCCGATGTTATCTCTCTCATTTCATTAATTCCATAGATCGATAATCACATATCTACATATACATTCACATGCATCACACGTGCTTTCTACTAGTTACATTAAATGTGTGGTCATTTACCACTCATTTACAACACTCCCCCTTGGATGACCACAATATTAAAAGAATATGTCTCATTAAAACCTTATTAGTAAAAAACTTGTAGAAAAAACTAAGCGAAGGAAAAAAAAAAAACGGTATTCTTGTAATTCTTTAAGCTACTCTTGGTCTATTAGGATTTCCTTGTTAAAAACCCTACTAGTAAAATCCAATGGGACAAAATTTGAACAAAGGGAAAAAGAATACAATAATACACTAACATCCTTTTATACTCCCCCTCATGTCAAAATTCTTAAATTGACACATTACCATATTGTATATTAACTTCTTGAATATTGACAATGACTTTGTGAATAAATCTACTAGATTATCACTTGAGTGTATTTGTTGAACATCAATTTTACCACTCTTCTAGAGTTTATGTGTATTAAAGAATTTTGGTGAAATATGTTTAGTTATATCTCCTTTAATATAACCTCCTTTTATATATGCAATGCATACAACATTATCTTCAAATAATATTGTTGGATTGCCTTTAATGGAGGAGAGTCCACATGATTCCCAAATATACTAGATCATAAATCTTAGTCATATATATTCACGACTTGCTTCATGAATTGCAAGTATTTCTCAATGATTTGATGATGTGGCTACCATTGTTTGTTTGATAGATCTCCATAAAATAATAGTACTATTGCAATTAAACACATACCCTATTTGTGACTTAACTTCATGTGAATCTGAAAGATATTCCACATTTGCATATCCAAGCAATTATAGCTTTGATTTCCTTGAGTAAAATAAACCCATATCAATAGTTAAACGAAAATAGCATAACATATGTTTGATACCATTCCAATGTTTTTGAGTGAGCTGGAGCAGAATTGTATCTTATTAATAAATTGATAGGAAAAGTAATGTTTAGTTATGTACAATTGGCAAGATACATAAGTGCGCCAATAACACTAAAATATGGTGTTTTAGGACTAAGTAATTCTTCACTTTTTTTGCAAGGACAAAATGGAAACTTTTTCAAGTCAAGTGATTAGACAATCATTGGAGAACTTAAAGGATGTGTTTTACTCATATAAAAACGCTTCAATTTTTATTTATTTTTTTGTTATGTATGTTGATTGATGTACTATAACTCCATTTGGAAAATACTTGATTTGCAAGTTGAGACAAAATTTTGTTTTTCTAAGATCTTTCATCTCAAATTCCTTTTTCAAATAATTTGTTGTTTTTATGAGTTCTTCAGGAGTCCCAACAAGATTAAGTCATCAATATACACTACAATAATCGCAATTATGATTTATGATTTGTTAATAAAAATGCATGGACATATAGGGTTATTCACATACCTTTCTTTTAACAAGTATTCGCTAAGGCGATTATACCACATGCGTTTGGATTGGTTTAATATATACAAGGATTGATGTAACTTGATTGAGTACATGCTACGAGGCTTTAACCTATTTGCTTCAGACAATCTAAATCCTTTAGGGATTTTCATGTATATATCAATATCCATGGATCCATATAATATGTTATAATAACATCCATGAGACATATATTTAGTCATTTTGAGACTGCCAAGCTAATTAAGAAACGGATATGATTGCATCCATGACGAGAAAGTATGTTTCCTTGTATTCAATACTAGGTTTCTATGAGAAATCTTGTGCTACTAATCATGCTTTATATCTTATGATATCATTATTCTCATTATGTTTTTGTATAAATACTCATTTGTACCCAACAGACTTTGCATCTTTAGGCGTTTGGACTACAAAAATTTTGTTAATGAGTTTGACTTTGCCTACATAGTTTTTTTTTCCATTTTAGCCAATCATTTTTATGTCAGCATTCTTTCACATTTTGTGGTTCAAAATTTTCATTATTTTTTATGATATTAGAAGCCACTTGGAAAGCAAAAGTATTGTTAATAACAATATTATTTTGATCCCACTTTTTCTCCCATGTGTACATAACTTACTGAGTTCTCACAATTTTTCAAGTACTTGTACCTTTGTAGGGGTTATATGTCTAATTCATACCTCTTCAAAGGTTTCTTGTTCAATATGTGTATTTTCAGGGACTTCTTGTTCAATGTGTGCCTTTTCAGAGACTTTTTGCTTTATTTGATAAGTCATTATAGACTGATCACTCATTTTGAAGGATTGCATCCTTTGAACTGACGGGTCCACCACATTTCAAACATATCTTAGATTTATTTGCTAATTGTCCTACAAGGACATCAACCCATGCTGGAGTATTTGTAGCCGGGATATGTGATTTTGTTACTTTCTTTGTATTAATAAATGCATCTAGTAATTGGTTTTCAAGATTTTGTAATTGAATGATCCTTTGAATTTTAGTTCACATTGATTTGTATGAGGATCAATATGAGACATAGTAGATGCATTCTAAGTAATTTCTCATCATTATTTTGGAATCAGCTTTTCTCTTCCTAGTGGTGAAAACATTCTTATTAAAATGACAATCCACAATGCAGGTTGTAAAAACATTGTCTGTCAAAGGTTCAAGATGTCTTATAATAGATGGAGAGTCAAAACCTACATAAATCCTAAGTTTTCGTTAGGGACTCATTTTAGTGCATTGTGTAGGTGCAATTGGTACTTATACTGCACAACCAAAGATTTGTAAGTGAGATATATTTGATTGTTTTTCAAGTACAAGTCGTGAAGGGTAGTGTTCATGATAAGTTGTAGGTCGAATACGGACTAAAGTTGCAACATGCATAATAGTATGTCCCCAGGTAGAAGTAAGTAATTTGGCTTTCATTAATAATGGTTTAACTATTAATTAGAGATGTTTCATAAAGGATTTTTCTAAACCATTTTGGGTACGAGTATGAGCAATAAGATGCTCAATATTTATCCCTACTAACATGCAGTAATCAATGAAAGTTTGAGAAGTAAATTCGCCAGCATTATCAAGACATATTATCTTGATTGGATAATTTGGAAATTGTGTTTGTAATATGATTATTTGTGCAAGGAGCCTAGCAAAAGGCAACATTTCGTATAGAAATGAGACAAACATGTGACCACCTAGTTGAGACATTTATTAATATCATAAAATAATGAAATGGTCTACATAGTGAATGGATAGGCCAACATACATCCCCATGTATTCTATCTAAAAAAAATTGGTGGCTTGGATATAACTTTAGTAAAAGATGGTTTAACTATCAATATACCTTGTGAGCAAGCAGCACATGAGTATTCATTGGGCAAAAAAACCTTTTGGTTCTTTAGTTGATGTCCATGTGAGTGTTCTATTATTCTACACATCATTGAAGACCCTGAGTAACCTAGCCTATCATGCCAAAGGATAAAAAATTTTAGGTCATTGAACTTCTGGTTCATGACAACATATGACTCAATAAGTTTTATAGTTGTATGATACAACCCAAAAGAGAAAGCTGAGAGTTTTTCTATTATAAGTTTTTTGTCAAAAATAATAGAGTGATGTAAAAATATTCTACATTATCTTCATTCATAGTTTCAACATGATATCCATTTTTGAGAATATCTTTAAAACTCAAATTTATTTTGATTTCCTAGAATATAAAGCATCATGTATATGAAATCTAGTTTCATTTGGTAGCACTATGTTTACTCATCTGGAGCCTTCAACTAAGTTTACAATACTGGATATGGTATTTACATTAACTTTTGTTAATGTCAATTTGAGGAAGTTTCTTTTATCTCGAAGAATTATATGTGTGATTGCATAGTCTGTGAGACATACATCATCCTCATTCATCTTGAGGCTTGATAACATATGGATTTTAGATATCACTAATATTTGAAAAAAAAAAAAAACAAGGCGTAATGCAAATAATGATATAATAAATTTAATAAAAATAAATAAATATAAAACATAATGATATATTAATTGATAGAACAAGATATAAAGTAACATTAGTCCATGTTAGTATTTTCATCACTTATTAAATGATTAGTTTTTTCACTAGAACCTCCAAAGAAATCAATGTCAAGTAGGTTAGGTTCAACTCATCACCATCGGTAAAGTTCATCTTTATTTCTTTTCCTCTTGCTTTTATTGATGCTTGTTAAAGGTCGGTCAAATGTTTAGGTGTACGACAAGTACGCGCCCAATTCCCTTACATATCACATGTGTAGCCATTACTCTCATGGTTTTTGGTAGATTTATCTTGTATACACTTCCCATTTTCTTGTTTTACCTCAGTATTACTCCACTTCTCATGGTGCAATGCAACTTTTTTTTTTGGGGAATTTAAAGAATTATTACCATGAGCACCATGGTATCAGGAATTCCTTCTATGACCATGACCACATCCTCGTCCTTGCCCACGTCCACAAGTTTGGATGATATTGCCTTCAGTTCAAGGGATGGTTTAGATCTAGTTGGACAAGACTGGTGATTTCTCATCAAAAACTCATTATTTTGTTCAACAACAAGAAGACATGATATTAATTCAAATGATTTTGTAAATATACACTCTCGATATTGTTGTTATAGGAGCACATTTGAGGCATGAAATGTAATAAAAGTTTTTTCTAACATGTCTTCTTTTATGATCTTTTTTCTCCATGCAACTTTAATTAAGAGCCAATTTTGAACAACGCGGAGTTGTATTCACTAACAATTTTAAAATCTTGTAACCTCAAGTACATCCAGTTATATTGAGCTTTAGGGAAAACTACAGTTTTTTGGTGGTTATATTTTTCTTTCAAATCACTCCATAGAGTAAAAAGATCATTTATCGTAAGATGCTCATTTTTTAAACCTTCATGGAGATGATGGCGAGAAAAATCAACATTTTTGCGCGATCTTGTAGGGATGCTTGATTTCCTTCTTTGATCGTAACTCTAAGATTTATTGCATCAAGATGTATTTCAACATCAATGACCCAAGATAGATAGTTCTTTCATGAAATGTCAAGTACCACAAATTCGAGTTTTATGGGATTCAACATTGTTAAAGAACTTTAATTATATATATATATATATATATATATATATATATATATATATATATATATATATATATATATATATATATATATATAAAATAATATTATTAGAATCAGTTACAATAAATTGATAACAATAGCATAACTTTTGATTATAATAAAAACCAAATAATTTGCTTATAGCTTCTAACAATATATAACATAATTTAAATGAACAAGTAATATAAATATGTAAAGTTTATTCTATACAAACAACCTCAAGTTTAAGATCAAAGAATTATATTCAAAGTAATTCATGTTGATAATGTGTTATAAAACGAAAAATAAATTCACGAAATGTAAAAGAGAATTGAGAGGAGAGAATGAGAGAATAAGAGAGTGAGAGAAAGAATTCAAAAAGGTTTTCTTTCTTAGGATGGATCTTATATAAGGGATAGGAAGTCTTTTTATAGGCTTTCTGAATTATCTCTCATTACTCATCTTTAAGATGAGTAAATGAAGTTCATAAATGAACTTTAATATTACATTAAATGTGTGGTCATTCACCTCTCAGTTACAACTGTGGTTTTCTTAGGAAAAGATTTCCATATTTTTCTTTGATTATAAAATTGGTATATAAGGCTAAATATATACATGTTATTGCTAAGAATAAAAAAGGAAATAAAGACTACTAGCTAGGCTATGAAGACTAATGTATCTGTACAACTAATACAACTAATTTCCTATAATATTCTAACTAATAAATTACAGAAATTAGATTGGCCAACTAATATACTATTATAACTACAAACTTTAATTTAGGAAAAATGATTTTTGATCAATTCTCTACACTCCCCCTTTAGTTGGATGGTAGATATCTTCCATTCCCAACTTGCTTGTGAATTCCTTGAATTGATGTCCAGTAAGCCCTTTTGTTAATATATCTGCCACCTAATTACTTGAAAAAACACGAGACAAGTTTATAAGCACAACTTGTATCTTCTCTTTGATGAAGTGTTGATCAATCTCCACATGCATGGCTCTATACTGTTGAACTGGGTTATGTACAATACTAATGACAACTTTGTTATCCCAATAGAGCTTCATTGGTATCATCAAAGGCATTCTCAATTCACTCATCAATGACTTTATCCAGATAAGCTCACAAATTCCAAGAGCGAATGCTTTAAATTTAGCTTCCGCATCAGACCTTACAATAACTGCTTGCTTCTTTCTTCTCTACGTTATTAGATTCCCTCCTAAGAATGTACAATAACTTGAGGTAGAACTTTTATCATCTACAAAACTTGCCTAATCAGCATTAGTAAAAGCTTCCACATCTAAACTTTTGTCTTGTTTAGAGAATAACAGTCTTTTTTTGAGAGATCCTTTAAAATACCTCAGGATTCTAAATACTACTTGGAGATGATCTTTTTTTGGATTGTGCATAAACTGGCTTACTAAATTGACAACAAAGGCAAATCTTTGATAACCTTCTATCCACCTCTTTACCACATGTATGAGTACTCATCTTGATGTTTACATCTATTGAGGTGTCAATAGGATTATGTCTTAATATGTTGCCTCTTTAAGAAGATCTAGAACATACTTTTTTTGAGATAGGACAATTCCCTTTCTTGATCGAGCTACCTTAATACCCAAGAAATATCTCTAGTTTCCCAAGTCTTTGATTTCAAATGAGTGTGCCAAAGGTTTCTTCAATCTCAACATCTCTCATTTATCACTTCCTGTGAGGATAATGTCATCAACATAGACTATCAAAATAGTTATTTTACCATTATAAGAATGTTTGTAAAACATTGTGTGGTCGATCTACCCTTGAGTATATCCCATGCTCTTCACTGATTGAGTGAAGTTTTCAAACCAAGCCTTTTACGACTGCTTCAAGTCATACAAAGATTTCTTTAGCCTACACAATTTTCCTTTACCCAATTGATCTTCAAAACCTGGTGGCAACTCTATGAACTCCTTTTCTTCCAAATCACCATTTAAGAAGGCATTTTTTTCATCAAGTTATTTGTATAGCCCAATTCATCTTTGTTGCAACAGACAAGAGGACTCTCATTGTATTCCCCTTTACTATTGGGGTATAAGTTTCCTGGTAATCAATACCAAATTTTTGGGTGTAACATTTAGCCATCAATCTTGCTTTATGTCTTTCTATGCTTCCATTTGCTTTGAACTTGCTGTGAACACCTACTTGCACCTCACTGGTTTCTTTCCTATTAGAAGATCATCTCTTCATTAATTGCTTCTCACCATTTTGAAACCTGCAATGCTTCATGAACATCACGAGGAATACTAATACGAGACATGTTAGTGGTAAATGCTTTAAATGAGCCATTTAAAGCACTATAAGAAACAAATTTAGCAACAAGATGTGTGTAGGATTGACTAGATTTTATGAGAGTAATAGGTAAATCAAGATCATCAAATAAGGGTATAGGAGTTGGATTTACTTGAATGTTCGACTTTGTTTTCAAAGTTAAAGATTGACCCTCTTTAGGAGGTGATGGATTTCTTTCTCTTCTCTTAGAATATGTAATCTATTCATTCTCCTTTTTAATTTTTTCTTTTGGCTTTCTTCCTTCCTTTTTTCTTCTTCTTCATTTTCTAACTTTTTTCCTTCATTTTTTTCTTCTTTGTTTTCTGGCTCTTTTCCTTCATTTTTTTTTTCAACTGAAATATTTTCAAGAATTCTTCCAGTTTCTCCTATTTCTCCCCTTGACTACTTTCCTAGGAATATTTCCTAAAGATTCTCTTTTCCTCTAATCTCCTCCTAAAGAGAATTTTGGATCTTGTAAGGCTAGTTCTCAAAGAAAGATACATCCATGGACATAAAATACTTTCGCAATTGTGGGTGATAACACTTATAGCCTTTCCAAGTTAGGTAATATCCAAGGAAAATGCATTTATGTGCCCTAGGATCAAACTTGCTACAATTTTGGCCATGGATATGGACAAAAGTTGTGTTACCAAAAACCTTAGGATTTAGGAATGAAAACAAATTATGAGAGGCAGTGAAACATTGTTTTAGGGTATTTATGAGAGTTTCATATTTTAGGAGATGGGTTGGCTTTCTATTGATAAAATAGGATTTTGTCAAAACAACTTCTCCCCATAACACCTTTGGAATGTTCATTTGGAACACCATGGGATGGGCAACTTCAAGAAGGTGACGATTTTTTCTTTATGACACTCCATTTTGTTGTGGAGTGTCAATACATGATGAATGATGAATGATTCCTTCTTTTTGTAGATGCTCTCCTAGAATATTTGGGTAATACTCTCTCTCATTATCTGTGTGAAGGATCCTAATGTTGGTTTCAAATTGATTCAAGGTCATCTTGTGAAATTGTTTAAACACACCGACAAATTCATACTTTTCTTTCAACAAATACACCCAACATACTCTATTGTGATCATCAATGAATGTTATATACTAATGAACTCCAATATTAATTTTAACATGAGAGGGTCCCCAAATATAACTATGAATTAACATGAAAGGACAAGATTTTTTCATAAATTTGAATGGGAAAAGAAGATCAGTGGTGTTTGGCATACTCATAATTCTCACATTTAAATTGAGAAATATCTTTATTCTTGAATATACTAGGAAACAACAATTTTAGATAAGAGAAACTAGGGTGCCCTAGTCTACAATGCCACAACTAGATTTCTTTATTATCTCCTATGCTACTTTCAGTTTGATATACCTTTCTTATTTCATCACCTTACAATTTTTTTCTTCTAAGAGAAATAGTCCATCAACCTCTCTAGCACTGTTAATCTTCTTCCTCATACATGGATCCTGAAAAACACAATGGTTTATGTGAAAATTAGCAATGTAGTTCAAGTCTTTGGTAAGTTTGCTAATGGAAACAAGATTGCAAGACAAGTTAGGGACATGTAATTAAGATTTAAGACTCAGGTTCTCAAAAATTTGAATGTTGCGTATTCCTTTTACTTTAGTTAAGGAACCATCAACAATTTTTACAATGTGAGTCCCATTACAAGGAGTATAAGAACAAAATAGACTTGAATTCCCAGTCATATGATTGGTTGCTCCTGAATCAATGATTTAGGAGTCATATTTCAAGTATTTAGTAGAAAAGGTTACACTAAAATTACATGGCAAAATTTGTAGAGGGAATATTTTGGGAATTTTGGAATATAAACCTATAGAATGGCTCAAGTTGCTCCTTGGTAGGGTTTGGAACTCTATTATCTCCTTGCTTGGGTTGTTTTGAAAAATCTACTACTACTTGGAAGCCTTAGCCCCCACCTAATCCTGGGTTCCAACCTCGTCCTCCACCACCATCATTCTGGCCACGACCTCATTCAAAGTTTTGGTGTAAATTTGTTGGTCTCCCATGAATTTTCCAACAGCCATCTCTTGTGTGTCGTGGTTTTTGGCAATGGTCACACTATAGACTATCTTTATCATCCTTCTTCCTTGCATTTTTCCCTACAACATAAACCAAATTTGCTCCAATATTTTTGTTTCTTATAGTCAGCTAATTTGCAGTTGATAATGTAGATGTTTTAGTTGTGGTTGATTTTGGTCCACTCATCATAAAGCTCATGTGACTCTTTTTTTTGCTTATTGAGTTGAAGACCTCCCGAAGAGATGGAATAGGCAAGCTACTAAAATCCTGTCCCTTTCTTGATCAAATTCAAATCGTAAACCAGAAAGGAATTTAAAGACTCTTTTCTTTTCAATCAATTTTCGGTAAGTGACATGATCCTCCAAGTCTTTCCACACAATATCCTAGAACAAATCAATTTTTTATATAAAATATTTAAAGAATTGAAATAGACCATTGTCGACAAGTCTCCTTGTTGAATTGCCCTTGCCTTCTCACTCAATTCATAGAGTTTAGAGTTGTTTCCCATATTTGAGTGCATTAGATTAGTTGCATCCCAAATCTCCTTTGTTGTGGTGTAAAGTATATACCCTTAGCTAATTTTTGGGTACATAAAATTGATTAACCAAGCCATCGTCATTGAGTTTTCAACAAACTAGGTTTGATACCCAACTTCTCCAAGCAAAACAAGCTTACACGTGCCATCTAAATACCTCATCTTGCCTCTGCCACTTATGAAGAATTGTACTGATTGAGCCCATTAGAGAAAATTTTCTTCATTCAGCTTATGGGCTATTATTTGAATCATGGGTTTTCAATCGGGGAGGGATTTTGCCATGCCCCAAAACCCACTCCAAGGGCATGACGGTCATTTCACACCTCAAGCCCAAATGCTCAAAGTGGAAACGACATAAACATTCGTATTATAACTGAAAATTTACCAATTACCAAATTCCTATTCAAAGTAATAGGACAAAATTCTAAAATCTCCAAGTATCAATTTTGAAAAAACTAATTCATCAACCAAAGTGTTATTGTCCAAATAACTCCAAACTCAAATAATTCAAATGAGAATTAAGTTTTAACATATAAACAATGTCCAACATAAAGAGAGTTTAAACAAATGTCCTAATAAAGCCAAATTTCCCTCCTAACGGTCACTCCTTACCCGAACTGAGGTTACTTGAAAGATTATCAACAAAGGGGGATGAACTCAAAACCCAATAAGGAACATTAATACAGTTTCATGGATCAAATATTTTCAATCATGCTTGCAAATAGGAGATATAACATATATTTATTTTCATAAAAACTTTTGAGTTCAAAATACTAATACATTCAAACTTTTCAACAAAACTTTTTCATATCCATTTCAAAATAATTTATCATCAAAACTAAATCGAATACATTCAAAATATCTTTACTCTGGTTATCATATGACAAATGGTGTCCAATTAGGTGAGACTTCACAATTGAGTAACTAGTTTCAAATTTGTTCCATTTAAGGTGAACAAAATTAAATGTCAACAATTATAACTCATTGACTAGGGTCATAAGGTCAACTATTATAATCCGTTGATTAGGGTCATATAATATCAACTATTATAACTCGTTGACTAGGCCAAAAAATGTCAACAATTATAACCCGTTGACTAAGGCCATATAATTCAGAGTTAAAACACTTTATTTCATTAATTCAAACTTACAAAACAAAATATCATATCTCCTCAGTTTTTCGTTTTTTATAAACAAAGAAAATTATCAAATATATTTTCCATACAAAATACATATTTGATCCATGTGTAAAAATAAAAATAATATTTTTACACATTTCAAAATACAATATAAAAAGGAAATTATTTTCTTTTATAAAAATTTGCATTAATTTCCCTTACCTTGAAGAAACGCTAAAAAATTTGGAGTATTTAGCTTGACAAATTTACTCCTCACCTAACATAATATCATACACAATTATCTAAAGGTAAAAATTTGACAATCCTAAAAATATTTTATTTAGTATTAGAGATCCTAATTAATTTCTCATGCTAATATTATTACTAACCAATATTATTTTCAACTTATTAAATAATAATAAATTAATTTACTGAGTTTCCAAATTATTGTAAAAATCATTTTTCTTTCCTAATCTTACCTTCATAATTTATTTATTTATATACTTAAATTAAATTAAAACTTATACAAGAAACTATTATTATTATTATTGTTTCCATAATCTAACTATTACTTAACCACAATTCCACCCCCACACCCCATTATATAAATATGTATATATTATTATTATTACTTTCAAAGACCTCCACTACTGTTAGTCCAAGCCACCAACTACACCCCTTATTATTATTATTATAATAATAATATTTCTTTTTTCTTCTTTTGTTTCTTTCTTCCTAACATCCATACGCATCCTTGTTTTTTTTTCTTTTAAACTCTTTGTTACACGATACATATCTATATTATTTTTTTTTCTTTTCACCGTTCTAGAAAATCACACTACTCTTATTTTATTTATTTATTATTATTATTTTTAGATCTATTCATTTGAGTAATCAAAATCTATCGATCTCCATTAATAAATCAAACTATGTTCATAAATTTTTAATCTTTTTGACCTATAAATTAATTAAATGAATTCTAATCAAAATTGAGATATTTCAAAGAATATGTAAAGAATTCAAAACTAATTAACGAATAATTGATCTTCAAACCCTAAACCTCCAAATCTTCAATCCTATGTTCTCTGATCTTTCAGATCTCTATATAATAGGGTTTTCTGAATAGAAAAGGTAGGAAAAATCTAATTTATATATAACAGTTTTAAATACAAAAAGATATTTTTACCCTTATTAAATTACTTTAATTAATTAATAATTTTTAAATTACAATTTTATCCCTAAATTGGGTCCGGGGCATTACACAACTGGTTGCCGGCTTCTCTCCTGCCTCAGCTCATTTCTCTGCGTCTCTCTCTCAGGAGGATGATGATTTGACGGACTCTCTAGCTGAATATTCAACTAATACCATGTGGTTTTCATAGGAAAAGATTTCCAAGATTTTCATTGATTATAAAATTAGTATATAGGGTTGAGTATATACATGGTATTGCTAAGAATAAAAAGGGGAATAAAGAATACCAGCTAGGCTATGAAGTCTAACATATCTCTACAGCTAATACAACTAATTTCCTATGATATCTTGACTAATAAATTACAAAAATCAGATTAGCCAACTAATATACAATTATAATAAAAAAAAAACTATAATTTAGGAAAAATGATTCTTGACTAATTCTCTACAATATTTATGGAAAGGCACACAACCATACACCAACCCATCCTATTAGAAACGAGGTGAATTGATAAAAAAAAATCTTACCACGTTGTCGTCCCTAATCTAGTTGAAGACTCAAATAGTCCTAAATTTTGAAGTAAAGTTGATATAGACTCGATTTAACCGTTTGATGTTTGAAAATCAGAGCATCTCTACATCCCGGGCCTCCATTTTTAAGGCACATGAACTTATGCATTATATCGATTTTATAACAAAAAAAAGAATCATTGCAACTGAAAACTGACTTTTGAGTAAGATAATCGGAAATAGAACCCAGAGGGAGCCCAACTTATTTGGGATCATCATATGCCCTTCAGCTGGGGGAGTGTGTGGGTGAAACCACAAGAAGATTTGCAGAAATGTCTCCTACTGAATAAATTAGTTTAAACCAGAAGATCCTGTACAAGTCAGAATGTTACAACAATCAAAGGAAAAACCCAGTCATTCTTTCTTCATCCAAATCTCTCCTTTTCTCCATATATTTTATATGTAAAACTAGAGTACATTTTCATAAAGAATGGCAGTTCCCCCTCCTGAACTTCCTCCTGAAGGGTCTGCATGCCTCTATGCTGAGATCAACAGCTGCAGCCAGTGCCATGAAGATGGCAGCATCCTCCACACAAGTGATGTGCCGTATGGCCAGCTGAACCAGAGGCTTGCTGCTCTTCCCTTCCCCTTGTACTCTGCAGCTCATGACGAACCCCCCTACGGCTGGAGCCAGTGCTGCAAAGTCGCCGCTGCTTTGTGGGCTTGGGATTGGAGTTGTTGCTGCTGCACGGACTTGTCTGTCGGTGTCTATGAAGAACTCCCCGCCCTTTTCAGCATTGATGAAAATCTCGGACATGAGAAGCTCGCCTCCATCCTGGCCTTCAGAGAGAAGGTGAAAACGGCAACAAATGGAGTCTCTGATGCCACGCTCACGCCATGCTTCAAGCTTTCCCCAGGGCTGCCAGCTCTCAGGCCTGCAAGCATCAGGGCGAACGATCAACCAAGCTCCTGGGTTGGACCTGGCAACCCAATCACAACCTGTTGATGGCACAAAGGGAGTGGTTATGAAGGCTGCTGCAACAGCCGAGCCAGAGAGGTCGTGTATCTTCACCTTCCAACCTTTCCTCTCCCTTCTCTCAGTCTCTTGCTCAGAACTGTCAGCAGAACCTGACCAATAGGCGCTCAATGGGTCGACCTGGGATACCCTGTCCATTCGTTATAACTGTCAAGAAACTACATAAACCCAAAAAAATAACTCAAGGATACCAAACCCGGATAGTAATCTCAGAAGCAAAGAAGAGGACTTATCAGTGGTTCATTTGATTACTGAGAAAACCTGGCGGAGGGAGGGGAAGAACTGGGAGTAAAAAACTTTGAATCTTGAAACAGATTCCAACTGGAGCCAATGTTGTAGGACTCAAAGGTCTCTTTTCCTTTCTCATGAATTCTGAACAACCAAATAAAGCATAAAGGAAGACCACTTGTTTTTAGTTTTCAAAACCTTTTTATCTACATACCAAAAAGTTCCAACCTGCTTTTACTAAGTTTAAGCATACCCAATGTTGAATCACAAAGCTGTTCAACTTGTGGACAGACTGTTGGCATCAGTGCTGCCAAAAGCTTATACACATTGACAAATCTTACTTGTCCAGCAACAATTTACAGAAATTATGGAAATAAGGCAAAGAATACAAGATTACCAAATATTCTCTGTTAATCTGAAAACATTTTTCCTTTTACCCCCTTAATTTTTGTTAGTCCTGTATCTTTCAAGTCTCAACTGGAACTAACAGGGAATAAGAATAAGTAGTACAAATTCAAAAGAAATTAGGAGGCTAGTGAATGTAGAAGAAATCATATAATTTAGGAGGCTAGTGAATGTAGAAGAGATCGTATAATTTATATTACCTGTCTCGGCTAAACTTGCAACTGAAAATAGGCTGCTTGATGGTGCCTTGAAGCTGAACTATCTGAGGACTTGATGTGGCCACATCTTCAAACTGGAAAACATATCTTGGATCAGGGTCCAGTTTCACTCTCAAATGTAGTTCTGCTCCGGGTTTCCCACTCTCCTGCTTGTTCTTGCCAATTCCTATCCAACCATGGAAAAGAATCACTGGCTTCTTTTCACCCCATTCAGGACCCACCTCCAACTTAAATGTCCCAATCTGCTGCCTTTTGATGCCAACACCACAATGGGAACCCTTCCGCCCTGTGAAAACAACAATCTCCAAACATGCATGAGGGGCATAGAAACATCCTGGAGCCAACAATGCTTTCAGATCAGATTCTTCAAGATAAAAGCTTGACGCAATGCTATGAGAATCTGGAGTAGCTTCAGGAGATGATACTAAGGGGACTGATGATGTCTGTACCGGAAAACCTCGAAGACGGATCTCACATGAACATGGAGAGGGGACTGCATGAATTCCAGATTTTGCAGCATTCAGAGCTGGTCCAGGAATTCTCAACCCCAATGAACCAATTGACAGCCTGATAAAAGCTTGTGGATCCATTGTCGTCACAAGCCTTCCCCCATTGATCAAAAGCTCAAGTCTTGAACAGCTCAAGAATTTTGTCTTATTTCTAGACTGACAGTAAGGTCAGCAATAACCTGAAGTATAAAATGGCAAGAATGTTAACATCAACATGTAAATGGATGTGGAACTTATTGATTCCATCTCTTTTGATAGCTCTTTCTCTGTGAGATAAAAAAGCCATCTGTCAAATTTTATCTAGATATGGGGACACCAGCACAAGTCATCATAATTTTCTTTGAATAAAAAGAGGTGGTTATTGATTATCTAGGAAAATCACAAAGGACCAGTCCAATCCCTGAATAATGGGACCATTATCATTTTTATGAGAAACTATTAACAACATTCCTGAAAATAGTTTGTCTCACACGAAATAGTTCTTAAACCAAGGTACAAATGGACATGATTGTCAAAATTTATGTCATAAAAAACAGCACTCCAAGCTAATTAATTTCCACAACAGAACAAGGAATTGCAAGAAATATTATCATCAATATAAATTATAAACAGCATGCAAGTAGACCCATGTCTGAGCCACATCCCATTTCTCCACTGGAAAGACAGCATACCCTGCTGATCATGCAGAGCAACAACAAATTCATAGATTTCATGACACATGATCCCACTTCAGCATATGTATAAACAAGAAAGGAAAGAATATGCATTTGTTGCTGCTAGATTGGTATTTTTGTTTACCGAGGTCAATTATTTTCTAAGTATCCTGGTAAGTCTAAGAGAAAAGAATTTTATCGCTTTAACTCCAGGCAAGGAAGATCCCCAATCTTATCTAACATTTAGAGTTTAGACGGTTCTTTACCCCTAAAAACTCTCAAATCCAAAAATATAAACTTCATACCATGAATGATCAGAAAATCTAATTTGCCAAGGTCAATTATTTTCTAAGTATCCTGGTAAGTCTAGGAGAAAAGAATTTTATCGCTTTAACTCCAGGCAAGGAAGATCCCCAATCTTACCTACCGTTTAGGGTTTAGGAGACCGGTTCTTTACCCCTAAAAACTCTCAAATCCAAAAATCTAAATTTCATACCATGAATGATCAGAAGAGCAAACCATTTCATTGATGTTGTTACCCACTGTGAATGAATTATTGCTCAAACACCAAAGTCAATTCCAGGCCTGAAGTGCCACACATATCGAACAGTCCTGGTCTGCTGCCATTGTCTATGACATCATGGCAGTTACAGTGACAAATGGAGAAATGGTGTATCTCATCATGTTTTGTGGGCTAATGACCCTCTATACAACTATATCCTCTAACAGCATTCCTCAGGCCAATTAGACAAGCTGCAGCATTATCATACACACTTTATGGCTGGTTAGGTTACATTGAAACTCAAGGCTTAATGTTAAAACCAGGCCTCAGAAAGCTCTCCAATATCACCTTCAATATCTATTCATATAAGGTAACATTTGGATCTAGTGCGAGGTGGGGCAACTACATGAGAGCTCAAAAGTGTTTAGGTTCTGAAATCACTTTTCATTTACTTAAATGTATTTTGATTAATTCAATTGTCATGCCAGCTACAGCTTCTTTCCCAGCAAGAGAAAGTTACAAAGTTTTGGAGTGTAGCTCCACATCTAGATGATTAAATCCAAAAATGTTGTTTTTACCGAAAAGATGGGGTCTCAATTTTGGCTTCTATTTGCACCAGACTATAAAAAATATCTGTTCTCTTTTAATCTTACAACCCTGTTTGTCTTCTGAAAAAAAAAAAAAAAATAGACAAAGAAAAGGAGATTCTTTACAGTGATAAACTGACCCTAATTCCAGAGAAAATAGAAGAAAATGAGAGGAAAAAGAAAAATAGTTTACTTACTACTTTTTCAGAAAATGAAATATTCAATTAAACAAAGCCACCAAAATGGAGAATTTAGTTTTCCCCAAATCTTAAAAACTAAGAATCAATAGTCTAATTTGAATTAATTTCCCATACTTTCTCCAGAATCAAATGGGGTATAAAGCAAGGAAGCTATTTTCACCCTTTTTTACAGGCTTTTCTTTTCAATCTTTCTCTTGGAGAAACCAATCATGTCAGAGCCTATATGAGACACCCAAAAGAAATGGCAAAAAGGTGTTATCTTCCCCGCTCAACCCACAACAAAAACTGGCTCAGTTTCTGATTTTGCGCTAACGCCACAAACTTTAGTTCATTCTCATGATTTCACTTTCTTTCTGACTCAGCTTTGCTTTATGTTTCACACCAATTCAAGACAACAGAAATTGGAAGCCCAAAAGCAAATAAATGAGAAGAGTTTCTTTGTCTCTGGTTCCAATTCCAAATAAAAATAAATAAGGTTAGAAGTAAAAACTTTAAAGCCTTTTCATTTCCCATATTTTCTCAGCAGCCAAAAAGGGCAATCAGAATTGAAACAAAGTTCCCAAGCTATCAATTGCACTGGAAATAGAAACCAAACAAATCCCAGTAACAAAAGGTACAACTGAAGGAGAAACACAAAAGAACTTTTTATTTCCCACATTTTCTCAGCAGCCAAACTAGGCCTTAAAGATTAAGACAAAGTCCAAAGTCCACAAACCATCAATTGCACTTCAAATAGAAAACTAAACAAATCTCAATAACAAAAAATAACTCAAGGAAAAAAGGGAAAACAAAAACCCTTAAGACGAAAGTAGTACTAGAAATGGTAGAGCAAAGAAACACCCACCTTACTTTTCCTCACCAGAGCATGAAACCCGCTTCACAAGCTTTCTTGAGAAAAACCCAGAAACAATTTTCCAAGAAATCAAACATGGAGAGAAGAATTCAGCAAATAGGTATCAAAAAAAAAAAAAAAAAAAACCACTCTATGGATCAAAGCATTCTTTAACTCCCGAGGAAAAGACGGAAACAATTTTCCCAGAAAACAGACACTGGGAGAATTATTCAGCAAATGGGTACCCAGACAAACTCTCTTCCACCGTGAAAGAATGGATCAAAGCACGAAACCCACTTCACGAGCTTTCCCGAGAAAACCCAGGAATTCTACAAATGGGTATCCACTATCCAGGAAGCACGCTCTTCTGGATCAAACCACGACTTCACAAGCTCAACTCTTTCCCAACTCCTGACAAAAACCCAGAAACAGTTTCCTCGGAATTCAGCAAATGGGTACGCAAAAAGCCACTCTTCCACTGCGAATCACGGCATCAAAAGACAAGAGCACTGTGCACGGATCACGAGGAGACAGCTAAAACCCATCAAGGAAAAAGCTGGAATGATTTCAATTGTGACGAGGGGGCGGAGAAATTAACATGAGAATGGAACAAATTGGATTAAAAAAAAGAGAGGAATGCGATGAAAATGAGGTGAGGATGATGAATGCATGATGGATTAGAACTAGTACATATGAATAAAAGTATAGATATATATTCATATAAAAGGAAGAGTGGAGGGGAGAGAAGAGAGAGAAAGAAAGGGTTGTGAGAAAATTGGATACAGCTGTAGACAACGCTTAGACAACGCTTTCTGCTTTATTTTTTGTTTGGGTAAGAAAGGCTCGCTTTCAGCGGCAGTGTTGTGCAGTACGCATACACGCATGTGCCGCTCTCTCTCCTCATTGGCCCTCAACTCTCTCTTTCCTCCACTCTATTTACTCCACTTGGCTTTTTCCTTCTTTTCTATAATTTTTAAATAATTTCATGTTTTGAATTTTCCAAAAAAATAAAAATAAAAATGTTGATGAAAATAGTTTTGCTATTCTATTCAAACATCGACTAGATATTGATATGCGTAAATTAATTACATTTTCATTTTTTTAAAATAAATTATTTATGATTCAATTTTTTAAAAATATCAAATTTTTTTTTCTCTTTTTTCTTTCACTTTTTTAAAATTTCTTATTTTTAAAATATTTTAATTTTTTTTAATTATTCTTATAAATAATTTTGTTAAAATAAATTTAAAATATATATATATTTTTAATAAATAAGTTTGAAAGAAATTATTTTGGGTTAGGGTAAGAAAAGGAAATGTGGAAGAGTACAAGGACAAAAGTATTTTAGGTATATTAAAAATTTATAAATGAATGTCTTAATAGGATTACGGTTTTAGAGTGGATGTGTAAATAAGATAGATATATAATGTGAGTTCACGTTTGTTTTTTTTTTTTTTAAATAAATTTAATTTATTATTTGTTTTTTTTATTAATTTATTACTTATTTAAAAAAATTACTAAATAAAAAAATCAAAATATTTGATTTTTTTTAAATATTAAAAGTAACATATATATTTTTTTTTACTTTTTAATGTTTAATAAAAATAAACTATTAAAAAATAACTTAATACTTAACACTATTAATAATTATTTAGTTTTAAGTTGTATTTAAAATTAAGTGGGTGTTTGATAAACCAATTTAATAACTTAATTTAAATCATTAAATATGTTTAATAAAATAACTTAATTGTATAACTTAAAGTAAAAAAAAAATTTTAAATAATAAGTAAAAACAATTAATTTACTTTTAAGTTCACATTTTCATTTGATTTTTTTACCTCAATTTCCCCTAATTACCTTCATAATTTTCGTTGTTATTCTACGACCTCTATTGTTATTTACTGTTTTTACCCTAATTATAATTTATGAGAATAAATATATAAATTTAATGATTTAGAATAAATATTAAATTAATTTTATTAAATAATATTAATACTTAAAATAAGAATTTAATAATAAGTTTCAAGTGAATAATTTAAGTATATTTAAAGTTCAAGTCATTAAATAATAAATTTTCTTTAATAACTTGATATTGGAAATGTTATAGATAAGGTAGTGGTACGAGGAGTAATTTAATGAAAAATTAAAGGCTTTATTAATGTTTATTTAGGGGAGGAATTGAATAATGTTTTTAATTTTTAGAAAACAAAACTATGAGAAAATAAAAAAGGGGGGAGAAAGGGAGAGGATGGATGGGGAAATTTGTAGAAGGTTCATTGAAAACTGTCATTTGTCCTATTTGCCCTATTTATAATAAATTAAATATTAATTTTATTACGTTTTGATGCTTCAATGTAAAACTCTGACTCCCTTTGGCGGCTTCAACCCCCTTTATCTCTATCATTTTTATTTATTTTTTATGAGATTATTATAGGGTTACAATCATTTTGTTTATTTATTTTCTTTTTCCCTTAAGGATTCAGTGGTTGACTGGTGATCACATCATGCCAAAATGAGAAGGCCCATGATGTTCAAGGGAACACAAACATGTAAAGCTAGGAAATCATTTCTTTTATCCTTTGTTTTTTCTTTTACTTGAATTGGGTTTTTAATCATATTTTCTATTTTTGTAAAAGCAAGCATGTGGGGCAGTTTAAATTTTATTTCTTAATTAAAAAAAAAAAAAAACTTGGTAATTGTATAAAAAATCTATTCAAAGATAACCTATGAACATGTTTGATTTTTGAAAAATACCAAAAAAAGAAAAAAATATAAATAAAAATAATTTTTTTATATTTTGTTGTAGTATGAATAATATAAAAAAATTAAATATAATTAAAATTAGTTAAAAATTTATACACTTTTAAATTATTCAATCTTTATACCAGATGATTTAAAATAAGTAAAATAAGTTTAAAGTAATAAATAAAAATATTTTATCGACTTTAAATATATATTTTTAGTTTTCTTCAATTTTTTCTTTTCTTCTATTTTTCTTTTATATTTTATTTTCTTTTCATTTTCCCTTAAATTTTTCGAGAACCAAACATAGCATATATGTTAGGCTGTATTTGGTTCATAGAAAATTTGAAGGAAAATGCAAGGAAAAGAAAATAGAGAGGGAAATAAAAAGTGATGAAAAATAAAAAAATAAATTTAAAATCAATAATTTTTTATATATTACTTTAAACCCATTTTATTTATTTAGCTTTTCTATATAAAAATTAAATAATTTAAAAATATATAAATTTCTTACTAATTTTAATTATATTTAATTTAATTTTTTATTTTTTATAATAAAATAAAATAAGAAAAATAATTTTCTTTAGCATTTTTATCTTTCCTAATATTTTCGGGTAACCAAAGATAGGATTAATTTCCTATTTTAAAATTTGCTTATATATATAGAATTAATTTCATTTTTTTTTACTTGAATTGATTTGTATTGGTGAGTATATCCCTTGTTAGGATTGAAGTTAAAGCATCTTTCCTAATTAAAGGTGTAACTGAAGTATTATATAATATTTTGAAGGATGGAGTTAAAATAAATAATTAAATAAAGGCATGTTAATATTCTTTTTTCAAACACCTCCCTATAATTTAATAAATATTTAACAAAAATATTCTAAAATTATGTTACAACAACTCCTTAAATTTAATAATACTCATCACATATCTAACACATGTGCAAACATAACATCACATAATATATATATTTTCTGATAGCAATTGAGTTTTTTTTATTTTCAAGTCAAGCGAGAAAGCAAGTGGATTAGATTCGTTTTGTTATATATATATATATATATATATATATATATATATATATAAGTCAAGTGTAAAAGCAATTGGATTAGATTCTTCCTACCATAGAGAAATTTGGGAGTCTACATGATCTATGATCAATCTTATTTTCTTCTTGATAGCAACTTAATTTTTCCAATTTTCAAGTCAAGCGAGAAAGAAAGTGGGGAGGCAATTCATTTTTAAATTATTTTTTTATCTTAATTTTCAAAATAAATAAATAAATAAACACTTTAATTCTTGGGTTTTTGCATTCATTTGACTTGAAAGACCTTGTTTTTCCAAAGCTAGGGCTCTTCCACATGTTATGTCTACAACCCTATCTCTCCAAAGGCCACTCATGTTGTGAATATGCCTGACAAAGTCTTTTCTTCTCACTCCAAAATGATTTCATGGACTTTCTCCAACTTGATGGTGTGACTTTTAATTTTTGCCAATAATATAACAAATAAATAAATAAAATAATGGTTTTTTTTTCAAAAAAAAAGAAAAAGAAAAAAGAAAAACAAGAACTTGAAGAATTAATACAAGATATGAGAAGATATTTAAAGGAATTAAGAGAAGATAGTACTATCATTATTCTTTTTGTTTAAATAAAATTAAAAACTAGAAAGGGAAAAAAATGCCAAACAAACAACATAACATAAACTTGGGGCTTGTATCTACCATTCATTTTCATTTTGGAATGGAAGGATAAGAATAAAAATATATTTTATTTTGAAATCTAAAGATAAGAAAAATGATTTTATTATTTTTGACTTAACTAGAAAAAATAAATAAATAAATATAATTAAAATTATTAGAAATTTATATTTTTAAATCATTTAATTTTTATATAGAATAATTAAAATAAGTGAAATGAATTTAAATTATTATATAAAAATCTATTTTTAATTTTTAATTTTTTTTCTTACATTTTTCAACTAATTTTCTCGTAACCAAATATAACCTAAATGAGATGGGATGAAATGTTCAAATTTTATGAATACCCATATCATGACTAGTTGAACAAGATTTTGAAACTTTATATATGAAAAATTAGAAATACTAACTAAATAGCTTATTTAGACCTTTTTTTTGGGCTTATTTATAATAAGAAAATTTTTAATGAAATGAATTTAAAGTATTATACAAATTTAAATTTATTTTTATTTATTTATTATATTTTTATTTTTTTCCCTTATATTTTCTGGGAAATTTTTCGGGAATCAAATATAATCTTAATGCATGGATGAAATATCCGAATTTTATGAATGCTTGTATCATGTTAGGTTGATGAAAAATTAGAAATATTGTTTAAATAGATTATACAATTTTTTTTTTGACTTATTTATACTAAGAAATAAATACAAAAATTAGGGTTTATGATTATGGATTAGGATTGTTTGTTTTCCAAAAAAAGAAAAAAGAAAAAAGAAAAAAAAGAAATGGAATAAAGAATTGAATTTGATAACAAAACTCACTATCCAAGTAGTATTACTTTCTGTTGAAAAGGACTCACAATGTGGGTTGGCTTCACAAGGGGACAAATCTAAAAAACAAGTTGAAGAAAATGGAGAGGTCAAAACACAAGGGATAGGGACAAATAGCCATGTGATAGAAGGTGGAAATGGGCTCCATTCCAAACAACCTCACTAGTCACTACCAAACTTCACATGGAAGCAGTCATACCCCCTCTATGTTCAACATCACCCATTATCTATATCTCTGTTCACACATTTCATTCTTCCTCCACTTGGATTTTGTTATGAGAAGCAAATAGTGGGGAAAATGGGAAAGAAAGAAAATGTGCAAAAGAGTAAAAATGAAAAAATTAGCAAAATTTTCTCATTTATTTTCTTTTAAATTTATTTCTTAATTTTCCCTATACAAAGACCGAAGAATATGAAAATATATAAAGACCCCTTTATTAACTATTCTTATAAAGAGAAAACTATTTTTGAGAATAAAATAAAGACACCGAAAAATATGTTTAACAACAAAAAAATAAAAAATAAAAATATATATTTTTTTATTTTTAAAAATGAAAAATAATTGTCCCTTTCTTTATCCTACTCCCTCCCTTACCGGGTAATATACACGGAGGAAAGAAACCCTTTTGATATTGGGACAATTGCTATGATTGAAAATAAAACTTATTTTTTAAAAATATTTGGAAACATACAGAATAAATTAACAATATTTTGAGTTTTCAACTAGACTTTTTTTCTTTTTTTTTTTGTAAAAAGGTATTTAAAAGTTATTTTTGGAAATTATTCTTAAAAATTATTTTTTTGAAAATATTCCCAAAAAACCCTTACTCTCTAAATTACTTTTATTATATTTGATTTCTCTTAGTAAATGAAGCAAGATCATACTTTCGTAAAATTTGCTTACATATAATTTGAAAATATATAAGTTTCTCAATCATTTTTATTCTATTGTATCTTTTATTGAATTTTTTTATAATAAATAAATTCTATGTTGCAAACAGAGTGCCACATGGTTTTAAAATATTGCTTTGTTGATCCAAATTTGCACTATAATTTTGAACATTTAGCTCAAAAATTAACAACAATTTATGGAATTTACCCAATAGTTCATATTTATAAGAAAAGTAACATTTAGGGGAAATAATGTGAAATCAAGTGAACCCAACCTAAGTATACGTCTAAAAGGAGAAGTAATGGGTGTTAGTCAATTTTACAAAAATATTTGATAGCATGGTTTAGTGCAGCTTGCTATGTCCCTGACCTCAAGCTTCAATCCAAACTTAGAGCAGATCTACTAAAAATCAAAGATTCTTTAATCTAAGGAATCCTTCATTTCTAGACTGGATTTGAGGCATCCATTTGCTTTTGCAATATGCGTAAAAGAAGTCCACTCATTTGAAATTTCTCTCATAAAGTACAATGGAAAATGATTACAATAAATACAAGTGCTTGCGATAAAAATATGAAAAGAGAAACGGGCTAAAGTCTAAAGGTGCAATCAATGTACTACGTTAGTTTTGCACTAACAGTACTTTAGGGGATTAAAGGCTCAAAAAAGATGATCACAATTGACTTTCAAGTAGCCGAGAGAACATAAATGAAGTTCAAAAGTTTGTTGTGTCAAGTGTAAGTATGAACAAACCATTTACGCAACCAATTGATTGTCAAATCAGTCATCTAACTAGTTTTACACACAAATTTCGTGAAGTGTTCCCGCAAAATTAGCAAAACAAATAGGAAAATAATATAAAACAAAATATTTATTGAAATTAAAAATATTATGGGTATAATCTTATTAAATAATATTCTTGAAAAGAATATTTTTCCTCTTATTCTTTTACCTTGATCACACTTTAGAAAACGACGATAACATTTTTTGAATTTCGAAGATCAATCGAGGGTCATAATTGGCTTATTCTCGAATGAACTCATGGAATGGCAAAGAATGTGTATAGTTGTTCTTTTACTGTTTATCAAACTTGTAGGGAGATTTGATGAAACTTTTTCTTTTATGCGAAGTTGCCTTTGAATTTTTCTGATTTCTAAATTTCTTCTCCTTCTTGATAGAAGACACCTTTATTTATAGGTAAAGATAAAAAATTTGAATTTCAAATTTTTGAATTTTAGTTGCTTAATTCAAGGGATTTAGTTCCTTGATTTTAACAAATTTTCTTCATGGAGGAGGTTTTACCAACAACATAATAATAATAATAATAATAATAATAATAATAATAATAATAATAATAATAATAATAATAAATTTCTTATTATTATTATTATTCTTTTTATAGTTGGAGTTCAAGAAAACTTATCCATAAGAGAAAATTTTTTTTAATTTATTTATTTTGAAGACCAAATCAATGATAATTTAATCCAATAATTTTTTTTCAAAGAAATATTGTAATAGGAAGTTTCCTATTTTTTCCACAAAAAAAAAAAAAATATTTCTTTCCCACTTTTTTCCAAACTCCACTTCATTTTTCTACTTGCTTTACACTTTGAATCATATTCCAATTCGTTTTCCTTCTTGCTTTACACTTTCAATCCTCTTCCAATTTGTCATCCATATATACTTTTTTTTTTATATATATATAAATGAGACAATAGTTGAGAAACTTGACTTAAACTTTTTCAAAGAGCTCTTTTGATCTTTGGGTGTCCTTCAACCCAACTTGAGAAACCTGACTTGAATTCACCAAAAGAAATCTTCACCTCTTCAAACTTGTAAGTGTTTATTTTATTTTATTATTATTATGAAAAAAAGTCAAACTTTACCATGGAGAAACGTGGGTGTGTAGCATATGGCTTGTGGATCTTTGATACCCACTTTCTAGTTTATATATATAGTAGACACGTGAACCCACTTTCCAATTTCCATGTACATGTTGACATGTGTTCTCCTTATTTATTCATTGTTTTTTCAAGGAAGAAAAGGCTTACCTTTTTCGAACACGTGTCGGCCTTCATTATTCGTAGAGACGAATTTGATTTTAGGTAATTTAATTTAATTAATTAATTATTTTTAATTACCTTAATACTTGAGGGGACTTTTTAATAAACGTAAATATCCATAAAAAATATGAATATTTAAAGTTTGACTCTCATGTAATCAAGTCGTAGCCCTGGCATGAAGCGGTGTCGTATTTTCGGCATTTATGTGCTAAAGTGTTCACCCATGGAAATTGGCTTGACTTGAATGCATAGTGGTGTTCAAGTTTTAACATTTAATTAAAGCCGAAATAATACTTGGTATCTATGCAAACAAGTTATGGCCCTAATGCTATGCAATGTTGTATTTTTGGCACTTATATGCTAAAGTCTTCACCAATGCAAATTGGCTTGACTTGAATACATACTGATGTTCAAGTTTTAACATTTAATTAAAACCAGAATAATACTTGGTATCTATGCAAACAAGTTATGGCTTGATGCTACACGGTGTTGTACTTTCAACACTTAATATAACTTGAGTGCTAAGGTCTTCACCCATGCGAATTGGCCTGACTTAAATGCTTAATGACATCTGAAAACTTAGACCCATATTTTATTCATCTCTTTTTCTATCTTTTTTTTTTTTTTTTTTGTGTAGGATGGCATTCTTCAAATGTTTCAAGGAGAAGACCGTAACCATTCTTAAGGATGATAGTGAAAATTTTAAGGAAGGGACTAACTTGTCAGTGCATAAGTCACTTATTGACCTTCAATCTTTGTCAGTGCTAGTGACAAAGGACCCATTACACATTTCTTCCTAGTCCCGGGTTGTATCTTGCAAGCTTACAAATATCAGCAATTCAAAACTTAATAAGGTGAAACTTGCTTCTGATATTCTACTGTCGAATTCCTCTCACCCAACTCCTACTGAAGTTCATGGTGAATTTGGATTGTTGGGTTCTCATGTTCGTGACGGAGAAGCCAAATGGGGAAGCTCATTCAAAGTACTTGGAGAATCCTTCTTTACCAAAGGATATTGGGAATGGGTAGATGAGGTATTGGGTCGGCATGAACCATTTCTTAAAGGATGTAAGCTTTATGAAACTACTTTTGCTTTCTTATTCAGCTATGAGCATCATGCCTCTATGATTAGGGCCTTTTGCGAACGTTGGTGTCCTACCATTGACACCTTGCATACTTCCATTGGAGAGGTTTCCATCTCCCTTTGGGACTTGTATTGTATTGCTAGACTACCCATTATTCAATCTTTTTATGATGAGATGGTACGAGCGTGGAAGAGTTATCTAATGATGCAACAAAGTCCTCACTCCCACCAAGTTGTTGAAATTTATTCCTTGCATATCATCGAATTTGCTCTGATACGAAAGGGAAGTCTTCAGTCAAGTAAGCCTATTGGGTGTCATTTTGGTACAAAGGTTCCATGAAGTATGCAAAACCTCCAAATAAAAGTATAAGGAATAAGGCACAGAGGCCTAAGGAGACTCATAACCCCTTTGGGGAAATTTGATCCTATTCTTACTTGGCCACTTTCTTAGCATGTTGGTTATGTAAGTTTGTTCTTCCTTTTGAGGGGGGTGGGGTTTCAATTTGATTCGTCTTGGAGTCTTTAAGGTAGCTAGTAAAATGGCTTAAGGTGAGACATTTAGCCTTGTTGTTCTGGTGTTAGCAAGCATTTACAACGACTTAAATGAAATCACTTGTTCTTCAAAACTTGGGAATAATGCATCTATTTTCCCTATTCATTACTTATACAGATGGTTAGGTGAATATTTCGACACCCATTTCATTTCTCCTTCTTGGAACCATTCCCCACGAATGACTTATTACATCGACGAGTTTTATGCTATGTGTTTTGATGATTTGCAAGCTCAGGCTTTGATAATGTTTTGCATAGGTGTAAAGTTGGACCACTTGGCATTACGCCACAAGGAGCGTGTGCATTAGACTGATAATGAATCTATTAGTTTTACCAAAGCTTCTTATCTCATAAGTCTTCGCTTTAACTATTTATCTTTGTGATAAGGTAACCATCGAGTGATCCAACCATATTATCCTCATCGCTTTTCTAGGCAATTTGGGTATCCTCAAGACCTTTCGAGGAGTTTGCTAGAGATTTTTTGCACTAGAACTTTAGAGGCGGTGTATCAACATTGGGAGTCATGAACTAGGCTTGGTACCTACTCCAAATTTACTATACCAGATTATCATAGTCTTGAAGAGTTTTCAGTCACCAAGGCTTATGCGGATTGGTGGATTAGAGTGCGTAATCCTGATAAGGAAATTCTTACTATTGCTTGTATGGAGCCCCCTCCTGATTCTTCTCGGCAAATACCCTCAAAGTCTTTGGAGAGTAGAACGCGCGAGGTTGACTCAAGTGTTTCTACTAAGGAGAATGTTAAAGACAATGTTGAGAATGATTTTGATGATTTAGCTAATGATTCAAGAGCTTCTTCTAAGCGCTCAATGGGTAGACATCAAACTAATACCTCCACATACTCAGAGCATGAGGAAACTATTTTCAATGGTGGTAGTACTCACTGTCATAAGACTTTTAAGCAACATAACAATGCACAGGGTCTTTATGTATCAGACGACGACTTTGAAAATACAAGTGAATGTCACTTCAAACGTCGAAAGATTAGACCCAACCCTATGTACTAGTGTGATGTAGATGTCTTCTTTGTTGATGTCCCAATTTCTATGCAACTGATGGAACTTGATGGTGAGGAGGTTTTTTATTTTTATTTTTTGCATTGATACTAACAAAAATAAATATTTGCCTTAGGTGGCAGGTGACAACCAATTTGTCGATGAAGGGGATGAATCATCTCCTAAGGATTGGTTAAAAAATGTTGTTGCTACTAGGGAGTCAACGCCCTTTACCTTGACTATGCAACGAGATAATCACTCTATCATCCCATTACCTTTGCCTTATTCTCATTTGGGTGATAAAGGTATTACTAACATCTTAAGTGATGTTCTGATTGAATCTCAAGGTCAAAAGACCATAATTGGAGATACAACATATGATGAATTAACACTTTTAGTAGTTGCAGGTTTAATTGTTGAACAACAATCTCTATGCCCTACTATGGTTGCTCATTCTACTTCCATTCACACATTCGACATCGAACAAATCATCCTTAATGCCCAACGCCAAGCAACACTTGTGATAGGAGAAGGCATTAAGTAGATGATTATCAAAACTTCCAATGAGTGTCTCCCATTATTGAGAGGAAAAATTGATGAGCTTTTCAATGCTATCACAAAGATTAGAGTGGACCCTTCACCATTAAAGTCTCAAATTGAGAAGTACATGGGAAGTGTAGATCACCTCGATGTAGTGCAATGCACCCATTCTATGAAGATATCTCAGTAAGTACAAAGCGAACTTTTAGTTATTGTTGCGTCTCAGATTGTGGATGCTCTAAACTCTGAGGGTGTACAGGTGAACCGTCGTCAATCATTAAAGGTTGACTTAGCTATTCTCGATGCTAAACAAGAAGCACTTAAGAAGGAATTGGAGCAACTAGGTATACAAAAAGAGCGCATTCACAACTCAATCTTGGAGATCGATGAGATTATAGCCAATAAACAGAATGATGTTTCTCGCTTGAGGAAAAAACATGTCATTATCGCCCAAACCCTCGTGCTTACCGATGTCGATGTTAAGACTTTAGAGACACTTCAAGAAGCCTTAAGGACTTAACATGATGAGCTTGCATGCTTGGTATGGATGTGACCGTTGTACCTTTTAACTTAGTTTTAACTCTCATTCTTTTCCTTCATTCATTTTTTATTTTTATTTTTATTAAGATGTAATAAAGTTTAAAATTTGTTAGCCAGATTTATTTATTAATAAAAATGAGATTTTTTTTTTTTTTTTTGGTAATGACTGAACTTAAGTGGTTTCTCTGAGTTGCCTACGTACCCTTCAAAGAGAGGAGATCAAGTCAAACGTAGTTCCAATTTTTTTTTTCATGCTCTAACTTTTGCCAAAACTAAAAGAAAGATTTAATCTTGCAAGCATATGTTCTAACTTTTACCTAAGTTGCATTTTCAGGTTTTCAACTTAGCGGACTTTTTTTTTTGGTGCGTCATATGCAGTTTATGCTCATACGGGTCAGGAGCGTCACTTGTCTTGAGTTTGATCAAAGGATGATAAATTCATGTCCTTGGAAAAAAGTTTAATTGAGGGTCAAAGATGACTTATTCTCAGCCAAACTTGTGAAGACCTTTCTTAAGCATTTTGGAGAACACAAGAAGTCCTTTGAATTCGTCTTGATTTTCTTCAGCCTTAAAAGTGGATGAATGACACTTTTGTATTGTGTTTGATATTCTTCCACGAGCTTGTTGAAGAATGTATCAAGTTTGGACTTGATTTTAATCCAAGGGTGGTAAACACGTGTTCTTGGAGCAAAATTTAATTGAGGGTCAATGATGACTTGATCTTAAGTAAACTTATCAACAATTTCCTCAAGTGTTTTGAAAAACCTAACCTTATCTTCTTTAGCTTTGAAGGTGGATGAATGACACTTTTGTTTGTGTTTGATATTCTTCCACGAGCTTGTTGAAGAATGCTTGGAGTTTGATTTTGACTTTTGAAGCTTCATTTTTGGATTTAGTTTCTGGGTTGCATCGCCATTTTGACAACATGTTATGCTGAAAGAAAAGAACACTTGTATGTAGAGAAGTTGGAGATTTTAGTTTGGAATCTCCGAATTTGACTTCTTTAATACAAAGAGTTTGTTCCTCGGTTTAAGAAGTTTGCCAAGAATGATTTTATTTTATTTTATTTTATTTTTTACTACAATTTAAGCTCTTGTAGGATATGAGCAATATGTAGTTTAGGCTCATGCTTTAAGGAACATCACTGGAGTACTGAGGTTTGAAAACAATTGTGGTAAAATTTGATGTCATGCTCTCTTCATCATCACTGGTGAAAGTGATGGTTGCACAACATGTTGCACAACTGTGGAATTTGTTCTCAAATTGTTTTGCCCCCTTTATTTTTGTAGCATAGAGTGATGGATTCCTATGTATACGGATCAATGCAATTTGTGTTTCCTCATAAAGTTGTAGCATTTGATAGAAACCAAAGAATGAGAGTAAGCATTGTAGATTTGCCACTACCTCATCATCTTCCTTGGTTTTGCTCAACTCTCTACCAAGAGTGTTTTTTTCATTTTCACTTGGTTCATATTCTTCCGAATTTTCGTGACAAGTATTCTCCTAAGGTGACAGGGGTGATGAGCTTTTGTACCAAAGGGTTATCAACTTGTACAATATCTTGTGTTCTTTTGGGTTTTTTTTTTTTTTTTTTTTTTTTTTTTCGAATATCGATTAATATTTTGCTTATGTTGTTCCTTTGGGTATGGATGAGATTCTTGCTTCTTGTGAGGTCTTCTTCGTGTCACCAATGTCCAACCTTCTTCATTATATGACATTGATTTATGATCAAAATAGAAGTGAAGAAGGGTGTTTTGACATGACACTTATGTTTGCTTTGGTTTCGGTGACTCGCATTGGATAGTACCAGCGCATGCCCCTATTGTCTTAGGTGGAACATTTAACGAAACAGGATCGAGGGACCCAAATGTGACTATAGCATGATTTGACTCTACTATTTCATCCAAATCCAAATGAATTCTTCATTGTTTTGCAAGTGTCATTATGAGATCTTTTAAGATGAAACATTTCTCCACCGGGTGATTGATGATTTGATGGTAATGACAATAGTTCGGATCATTAACATGACCCATTTCTTCTAAATGTTTGCACTCAGATACTCAATAAATTTTTTCTAAAGTAGGTCCTCCAACATGCTAGGCACATCAAAGTCAGGAAAATGATACTTTTTCTCCTCTAATTCCTTCAAGGTGAACCGACACCTCTCATTTTCCTGGGTTGGTCTAGCCTCTTTTACTTCTTCTTTTTATCTCGCACTGAGATTTTGATAGGAGTCGTATTTACTGTCATTGACTCTTGGATGAGTTTTATTAAATTCTTATCACTTGTTTTCCCATTGTGTCTTTCTTTTTGCTGGTCAATGATAAGGTCTTTTTTAACACCATGGTTGGCTATGCTGATCTCCATGTCATGTGCTCGAGTAGCTAATTCTTCAAAGGTACGAGGTCGTATCCCTTGAAGGATGTATAGGAGACCCCAATGCATTCCTTGTATGCACATCTCCGCGGATGATACCTCATATACTCTATCTTTGCAATCAAGGCTTAAGAAATGCCAATGGTTGATATAATCTACAACTAACTCATCTTTCCATTGCTTGGTGTTAGTAAATTCCATCATGCTTACAGTTCATCGAGTGCTATAAAAACGATTGAGGAATTCACGTTCCATTTGGTCCCATCTATCAATACACTCAGGTGCAAGGTCTATCTACCAATCAAAAGCATTCCCTCGGAGAGAACAGATGAATTGTTTAACTAATAAGTCACCATCTGTACTTGTATTATTACAAGTTTCAACGAAATGGGCAACATGTTGTTTTAGATTTGCCTTCCTGTCAAATGATTGAAATTTTGGAGGTTGATAACCCATAGGCATATGTAGGTTATCAATCCTCTTAGTGTAAGGTTTAGAGTACATGAGCGTACTCTGTGAGGGTCCACTGTACTGCGCTCTAATGGTGTTAGTTATCATGTCCTGAAGTTGTTGGACAGATAATGACACCATTGAGGCAGATTCTACTGTTTGTCTCTCAACTTGCATTGTCCTATACGTATGTGATGCATCATCAAGAGGAGATGCAACATTTGGAAGGTGGTTGAGTCCTTGACTTGACTCACTCATACTTTGTACTTGTGCCTCAACCTTGTTTATGAGGGAGACTATTTGCATATCCTTCTCCTCGACAGTCTTGGTGAGTTTAGCGATGGCGCGAGCCATCTCTGCTAATTGTTCCTCTATGGATGTAGTGCCGGTTACCATTACCGGCATAGCCATCGAGAAGGGAGAATTAAAAGAGTTGGAATGATTGGAATAGTTTTCCTCTTTTGACATTCCAGTTGGCGATCTAAAGCATGAACCAGTGCTAAAGTTGGCATTGGTAATAGAGCAAGGAGATTTATTCCCAAAATCCTGTAGTGTTGAAGGGAGTTTTCCCTTGCATGAGGAACGACTTTTTGCCCCTAAAGAAACCAAGGTGATGAGTGGTTGGTGCTCATCATGTGTTCTTATCAGTTTTAGCAAACAAGCAGACTCACTTTTTTGTTTTGTTGAGAGTGAAAATGTTGATTTTGCTCTACTACGAGTCGTGGGGCCCATAGCGGCGTCATGTGTCGATTGTGCAATGACAATCTTGTCATTGCCCTTGTTGACATGCACAACTTGAGCTCTTTTGGGTGCCATCGATGTAGTAGAGATCAATTTTCTAACAAAAGAGATGAGAGACAAAGATGTCCCATCGGGCATGCCAGAAATTTGTACGCACAAATTTCGTGAATTGGTCCTGAAAAATTAACAAAACAAATAGGAAAATAATACGAACAAAATATTTATTGAAATTAAAAATATTGTGGGTACAATCCCAGAAAATAATATTCTTTCCAAAAAAATATTTTCCCTTTGATTTTTTTGCCTTGATCACACTTTAGAAAACGATGATAACATTTTCTAGATTTCAAAGATCAATTGAGGGCCACAATTGGCTTATTCCCCGAATGAACTCGTTGAATGGTGAAGAACGCGTATAGCTATTCTTTTACCATTTATCGAACTTGCAAGGAGATTTGATGAAACTTTTTCTTTTGTTGTGAAGCCTCTTTTCCCATACGAAGTTGCATTTGGATTTTCTCCTTAAGATTTTCCTTTATGGATTTTTTTGATTTCTAAATTTCTCCACCCCTTCTTGATAGAAGACACCTCTATTTATAGGTGAAGATGAGGAATTTGAATTTCAAATTTCCAAATTTCAGTTGCTTAATTCAAGGGATTTAGTTCCTTGATTTTAGCAAATTTTCTTCTCGCCGGGAGGTTTTACCAACAAGATAATAATAATAATAATAATAATAATTTTCTTATTATTATTATTATCCTTTTTATAGTTGGAGATCAGGGAAAACTTATCAATAAGAGGATATCTTTTTTTTTAATTTATTTATTTTGAAGACCAAATTAGTGGTAATTTAATCCACTAATTTTTTATTTATTTATTTTTTATGTCTACACTAGTTATTAGAAATTTATGTTTCCTAAAAATGATCATCAGGTAAATAGGCTGATGGGTTGATCGTCTAATTGACCACCTTCATTAGTTATTAATAATAAATACTCTCTACATAAGATCATTATAAGGCAAACATGCTAATCGATTAGTCGGTTGATTGCCTAAGTTGTCACCCTCCAAAAAGTGGCACTTTAAGGGTCCTAAGTAGTTCACACATTCATGATTGGAGACTTCTTGATGAATTTTGAAAACCATGAAGTTTAAAAGCATTTTAAATAAGTCAAATTTTTTAAAATTCACATAACCCACTTAGAAAATGATTTTTTTTCTTGAGGGAAAACTTAGCCTAAGAATGCCTTTTGAAATTACGCAATCCATATTTTTGCTCCATCTTTAAATTTTCATAGGAAATTTTCTTTCTTTTTATTTTCCTTTAATTTTAATTGATTTGCATGGAACCTTAAAGTTTTATTATCATCAAAATTCCATTGATAACCCTAAAAAAAATGTTTGCTTACAAATGCAACTTCAAGGATACAACAAACTCATGGTATGTTTTTAATTCAACCACTCTTCAAGCACTTATGTGAGATGGAAAAGTGATTTTTAGGGTATTTTTGTTTTCAATATATGAAGAAAACCAACTTTCAAGAAAATTTTTGCCTTGCTCCTATGTTTTCTAGGTTTCTTTTACTTAGGGAAGTATTAAAAAATAAATAATAAAATAAATATGAGCTTATTGTCCATGGAAGCTTTAAAAATAACTTAGTGCCTATATGGATATATATATATATATATATATATATATATATATATATGTTATTTAAAATAGACATTAATTTTTTTTTTTTTAATAAAAACTTTCAAATTGTTGTTATAATTTATATAGAAGTTAACATCATTTCTTTTTGTTTTTAAAAGTAGAAAACAAAAAGTGTATTTCAATGTATGTTAGTTGGTGAATTTTCTTTTCTTTTCTTCTCATTTCTAAAAGCATAATCCTTTTTGTTTTACTTTTTTTTTTAATTTCATCAACTGATATTATCAAATAATCTAAAATAGATAACAAACTTATTTGATCAAGGTAGTAAGAGCCCATTTCACCGTGTGATTTAAAAATGGTTTTTTGTTTTTAAAAACAGAAAAATACTTTTAAAAATTCCTAACATTGTTTGACTGCTGTTTTATGGAAACAATTTTTAAAAGCAAAGTAAAATAGAAAACAAGTACAAGTTGTTTTCACCGGTTTTTAAAAAGAAAAAGAAAATATAGAAAATTTAAAACAAAAAACTATAAGAAAACAAATAAAATTAAACATGATATCATTTTCTTTCTCTCTCTCCACAATTTAATATTGATATAAAAAATCTTAAAATATGATTTTTTTTTAAAAAAATTACACGTATTTTTATGAATTTCTTTTAACTTCTCTAAATTTTTTTATTAAGTAAATACATTTCAAATTATATTGTACTTGATACCAAAATTTTATTAATTTTCAAAAATAATTTGAACCTCAAAAATCGATTTAATTAATACTAAAAGGTCATGGAACAAAAACATAAGTAAGTCATAGACTAAAATTTATTTTAAATGTCTAGGTTAGTTTTTCTTTATATATATATATATATATATATATATATATATAATTTTATTAGACAAATAAATCTCAAATTAAGTAAGAATTAAGGTGTTGGGTTCATCAACGAGTCTAGTAATTTTTAAAAATTATTTAAAACCTCAATAGTAAACCAATTAGTACTCAAATTTATGGATAAAATTTGATTTAGAACAAATTTATTGTTTCCCTTTTATAAAGAATCCTTATTTTCTGATTTTTTTTTATTAGACAAATGAGATCCAAATTAAACAAAACTTAATGTGTTGGATGTTAACCAAACTTTTATAAACTTTATGCGGAAATAATTATTTAAAAAACATAACAATTTTGGATGCATAAAACAAAATAAACGGAAGTACTAAAATAATGATGATATTCTTACCTTGATCCATGATACCAATAACACTTTTGAAGTGAGATTGAGTCACCTTGTGAATGGTGTTGTCAAGGTCTTCAACTCACTACTCTCATATAGTGGATGAGTCACTTGTGTGGTGTATATTGTTAAAAATAAAACAATAGAAGGACATAACAATGAGAGTGTGGCTTGGGACCTTAACTTTTAAAAGGTTGTACATCTCTTAGTCTTCCCATCAAAGACTATATGAGAGTTATACTCATTATTTACACCCATTATGTACAAATTAATGGGAAATGGTGGGTTATGAACTTGAATGCATCTCTATAATTGCATAGGTTATACTTTTTCATTTTCCTCCATTACTTATAAACATAATATACCAAATAAATTTCATAATGATGGGGTTACAAAAGTTGTAACACTACATTCATATAAATTAAATTTTCTAACTTCCCATTTATAATTTGAGTCTTCCATACATAAGACTCTTGGATGTCCAATCAATTGATTCACCTACCTATCAATTGATACCCTTAAATAATATTTACACAAATGTAATTATATATGTCCACACATTATAGGAAAAAAAGCTAACATTGGATTCATTAACAAGTCTAATAATTTTTTTAAAATAACTTAAAACTCAAATAATGATTCAATCAATGTTATAAATTTATGGATAAAAATTGGTCTAAAATGATTCTATTGTTTTTCTTCCACATAGAATCCTTATTTTCCATTTTTTTTAACCAGACAAATAAACTTCAAATTAAATAAGACTTAATGTGTTATATTCATTAACAAACTTAGTCATTTTTAAAAATAATTTGAAACTCAAATAATAAATTCATTAATATCATAAATTTATGAATATAAATTGATTCATAATAGCTCTATTTTTTTTTTGCACATAATTATATTTTACTACTTCTCTATTACACACAAATATATTTTTTGAATTTATATAAATAAATTATAAATTAAGTAAGACATAGTTAATAATTTAAATTCTTTAATGAAATTTTCAATTTTTAAGAAAAATTTTAAAATTAAAAAACGATCTAATTAATTTTAAATTAAATCAAAACATTTTATAATATTATGTTTGTAATTCAGTACTAAATGCATACATGAAATGAAAAACTTGATTTATTTACATGCTAAAAAGTTAAACTTTATTCATTATTCATTTTAAATAAAATATTGTTAAAAAAATATTATTTTAATTATTACTATCCATTTTTAGCCAAAATTTTTTTACGAAGATGTTAATATTTTTATGTTCATAACATATACTAAAATAGTATATTTTTTTTTATAAAAAATATATAAATTATAGTTTTATTATAATATTATTAGTTATGTTTTACTAAAATCTATTTATTTTTTAATTTATTTGTAATTACAAAACTATTTTCATTTTTAATAAGACTTCAATTAAATTTAATTTATATTATACAAATTGAATTTGCAATACTTTTACAAAAACAAAACCAAAAAAGGAAAAAAAGAAATTAAAAATAACTTATTCAAACAAGTTTTTTGTTTTTCATTTTTAAAAAACTGTTTTTAAAAACAACTTGCCAAGCTCCCTTATTTTTATAAAATGTTAGAAAATTGTGTTATGTTCTTTAGCTTTAAAAAATTTTTAATAACAAGTGTAGACATAACAAATTTTAGTAGATTAAATTACCACTAATTTGGTCTTCAAAATGAATAAAAAAAAAAAAAATAGATATCCTCTTATGGATAAGTTTCTCTAATCTCCAACTAGAAAAAGGATAATAATAATAATAATAATAATAATAATAATAATAATAATAACAATAAAATTATTATTATTATTATTATTATTATTATTGTCTTGTTGGTAAAACCTTCCGGGAGAAGTAAATGTGCTAAAATCAAGGAAATAAATCCCTTGAATTAAGTAACTAAACTCCAGGAATTTGAAATTCGAATTCCCTATCTTCACCTATAAATAGAGGTTTTTTTTTTTCAAGAAGGAGGAGAAATTGAGCAATCAGAAAAATTGAGAAAGAAAAATATTAGGGAGAAAATCTAAAGGTGAGTTTGTGCAGGAAAAGAGGCTTCACAACAAAAGAAAAAGCTTCATGAAATCTCTCTACAAATTTAGTAAACGATAAAAGAATTGCTACACGCGTCCTTCGCCATTCAACGAGTTCATTCGGGAATAAGCCACTTGTGGTCCTTGATTGATCTTCAAAATCAAGAAAACGTCATCGTCGTTCTTCAAGTTGTGGTCAAAGAGAAAAAATCGGAGGGAAAATATTCTTTTATAAAGAATATTAAATTTGAGATTGTACCCACAATATATTTTAATTTTAATAAATATTTTATTCGCATTATTTTCCTATTGTTTTGCTAATTTCCCAAGACCATTTATGAAATTTGTGTGTACAAATTTTTGGCACCCCTGGTGGGACCTCTCTACCTCTCATCTCTTTTGTTAGAAGATTGATCTCTACTATGTCGATGGCACCCAAAAGAACTCAAGTTGTGCATGTCAACAAGGGCAATGACAAAATCATCATTACACAATTGACACACGACATCTCTATGGCCCCTATGATTCGTAGAAAAGAAAAATCAACATTTTCACTTTCAAGAAAACAAATAAGTGAGTCTACTTGTTTGCTAAAACCGGTAAGAACGTGTGATGAGCACCAACCATTCATCACTTTGGCCTCTCTGGGGGTAAAGAGCCATAGTCTTCGTAGTAGAGGAAAATCCCCTTCAGCACTAAAGGACTTTGGGGTTAAATCTCTTTGCTTTGTTACCTATGCCAACTCTAGCACTAGCTCACACTTCAGATCACCGACTGGAATGTCAAAGGAGGAAAACTACTCCAATCGTTCTGACTCTTTTACTTCTCCTTTCTCGATGACTATATTGGTAATGACAACCGACACTACATCCGTAGAGGAACAATTGGCATAAATGGCTCGCGCCATCGCCAAAATCACTAAGATGGTTGAGGATAAGGATATGTAGATAGACTCCCTCATAAACAAGGTTGAGGCACAAGTACAAAATATGGGTGAGTCAAGTCAATGACTCAACCATATTTCGAATGTTGCATCTCCTCTCGATGATGCACAACATGTGTATAGGACAATGCAAGTCAAGAGACAAACGATGGAATTTGCCTCAATAGCGTCATTATTTGTCCAACAACTTCAGGACATGATAACTAACACCATTAGGGCGTAGTATGGTGTACCCTCACATAGTACACTCATGTACTTTAAACCTTACACTAAGAGGATTGATAACCTACATATGCTTGTGGGTTATCAACCTCCAAAGTTTCAATCATTTGATGGGAAGGGAAATCCAAAACAACATGTTACCCATTTCCTTGAAACTTGTAACAATGCATGTATAGATGGTGACTTATTCGTTAAACAATTCACCCGTTCTCTCCAAGGGAATGCTTTTGATTGGTACATAGACCTTGCACCTGAATGTATTGATAGTTGAGACCAAATGGAACGTGAATTCCTCAACCATTTTTATAGCACCCGACGAATTGTAAGCATGATGGAGCTTACTAACACTAAGCAATGGAAAGACGAGCCGGTTGTAGACTGTATCAACCGTTGGTGTTCCTTAAGCCTTGAATGCAAAGATAGATCATCTGAGGTATCAGTTGTGGAGTTATGCATACAAGGAATGCATTGGGGTTTCCTATACATCCTCCAAGAGATACGACCATGTACCTTTGAAGAATTAGCTACTCGAGCACATGAATGGAGTTCAACATAGCCAACCATGGTTCTAAAAATGACCTTACCATTGATCGACAAAGAAAGAGACATTATGGGAAAAAAGTGACAAGACCTCGAAGAAACTCATCTAGGAGCTAATGATGATAAATATGGCTACCGTCAAAATTTCAGCAAGAGATAAAAAGAATGAAGTAAAAGAGGCTGCATTAACCCAGGAAAATGAGTCGGTTCACCTTGAAGGAATTAGAGGAGAAAAAGTATCATTTTCCTGATTTTGATGTGCCTAACGTGTTGGAAGGCTTGCTCCAAAAAAAGGTATTGAACTACCTGAGTGCAAACATAAAAAAGAAATGGGTCATGTTAATGATCTAGACTACTGTCATTACCATCGAATCGTCAGTCATCTTGTGGAGAAATGTTTCATTTTAAAAAAATCTCATAATGAAACTTACAAAGTAAGGAAAAAATCATTTGGATCTATATGAAGTAGTAAAGTCAAATCATGTTACGGTCACATTTACTATTCAATGCAAGTCACTGAAACCAAAGCAAACAAAGTGTCACGTGGGGATAACTTTTTTTGCCTTTGCTCTAATGATGAATAAATGTCATATGACGAAGAAGGTTAGAGATTGGTGACATGAAGAAGACCTCGCAATAAGCAAGTGTCCCATCCATACCTTAGCCTTCCTAGGAGGGGAGGACATGAGTGGAATACTTGTCAACATATGAAGAAGAAAGAAAAAAGAATTATTAAAAAAAAACAAGCGATTCTACAAATAGATGACCTTTTGGTGCAAAAACTCGTCATCCTTATCACCCTAGGGTTCTTTGATAAAAAGGTGACAGTATCAACTCATATGGTCTCTTACAATGAGACTTCAAAAGAAGAGTCAAGTGAAGATGAGGAAAGCATTCTTGGTGTTGAGTCAAGAAAAAATAAGGAAGAAGATGGGATAGTAGCAAGCCTACAACACCTACCCTCACTATTTAGTAGCCACGAAATGCTACAACTTCCTAATGAGATGTGAAGTGTGTTGATTCAAGTACTTAAGAATCCAACACTCTATGCCATCAAAATAAAGGGGGCTAAAAGACTTGGGGATGAAAGCCATAATTGTGCCAAATGTTGTGCAACCATCACCTTTACCGACGAAGACCTTTAGTTAGGGTCAAAACCACATAATCGAACCCTGTTTGTTACCGGGTACATATGGGAACAAAATATCACTTGCATCTTAATTGATAGAGAGTCTGTAGTAAATATCATGCCTAAAGCAACAATGAAATGACTCAGAATTGCTACGAAAGAACTAAATTGGAGTCACCTAATGATCCAAGGCTTTAATCAAGGGGGATAATAAGCTATTGGTATGATTCGCCTGGAGCTCGTTATGGGTGAGTTGAGTTTGAACACATTGTTTCATGTAATCGATGCAAAAACATCTTACAACGTATTACTTGAGCAACCATGGCTTCATGAGAATGGGGTAATTCCTTCAACACTACACCAGTGTTTCAAATTCTATAGAGGAGGGAGGGGGTAAAGAAAGTAGTAGCTGATACTAAGCCATTTACAGAAGTCGAGTCTTATTTTGCTGATGCTAAATTTTAACAAAAAATGATGTTATGTAAGAAGTCCTTCCTGCAATCATTCCCTCCATTAGGAAGGTTAAACTTAAGGGAAAAGTTGAGTAGTATAAGTTGACATTAGTAGGGGAAATCTCACAACTAGTGATGACTCGAATCAAAGAAAAAGAGAAATCCTAAAAAAAATCGACATTGGACTTGATGGGTGTCATTACTTCCCTAGTTTTTAGGTACATCCCAAGATCTTGACAAAGTGAGGGTCAACCACCTTTCATAGAAGACAAAAGTGAAGTAGAACCTCAAAGATTGGAAAATGGGGACCTTAAGGTCTTGAAAGAAGACGCGACCATTCTCCTTCCAAACTTTCAACTTATATCTAGGGATAAGACATAAAAATCTGTCAAATCCTTAAGAGATCAAACAAAGCAAGAATTTTTTCCTAGTAAAAGAATAGATGAGGGGTTCAACCCTAAGGCTTACAAGTTATTAGCCAAGACAAGGCATGACTTCACTTCGTCATTATGATTAGGAGAACTTAGCCTCAAGACTACAGGTAAAAAGATGCATGGCCTTAAAGAAGCTTAAAAGAAGTTAAAGCAACAAGGGTATGCAGTCAAACTTCCTAGGGTAGGTTTAGGGTTTGTACCTTTTGAGCCTATCAAAATTTTAGCTAAGACTAAGAAGACTAAGGCAAGTACAAAACATATCACTGTGGAAGACAAAGAGGAGAGTAGTGAGTCAAATCCTCTTCCTTGAATTTCATTATTTGATTGGATTGAAGCTCTAATTACACGAGCTTCAGTGTTCACTAGGTTGGGCGATTTTAACCAAGTAGAACATAATTTAACACATATTCCACAAAGGTCAATACAATAAAAGATTGAGACTTTATTCCGAAAGTCATGAAGACGAAATCCTAATAAGAAGCAATGTATTGAACTAAAGGAGGATGCAGAGACAAGGAGTTTAATCCTATCAAGGATGAAACGCCATTCAACTTGGAAAATTTGCACTAATGGTTCGTTAAAAGTAAAATGATGTACCATTGTGATCACTAAGCAGTTGAATGAGGAATGCCATAAGGATGTTAAAGAAAGTTCAACGCACACTAACTACCATGTTACGGTGGAAGTTGACTCTAATCCAAAATCTTCAAAAGACGAACCATCGAAAGCTCCTAAAGTATTTGAGGATGAGGGGCAAACCACTGTAGACGAGTTGAAATAACTCAACTCGGGTACAAATAAGGATCCACGGCCTATCTATGTTAGTATGCTTTTAAGTCATTTTGAAGAGAAAAGTTATCTTGAGTTGTTACTTGATTACTACTCAAAAAGTGCTATTTCATAGCTTATAATTAATCCTTTTAAACACTTTTGAGTAGTAGTTAGTGCCTTTTAACCCAATTAGCATGTTAAGGCCCCTTTCAATCAATTCTAATCAAAATGTATAAGTTTTGGTGTTTTTTGTTAGTAATTTGATCACCAAAGCATCAGGAGATTGAGGAGAGTTATATGGAATCCTTGGAAAGCTATGGGAAGCTCAGAGGCATGAAGAATTAAAGCCTTGAAGCTCTTTTGCCATAAGCAAAGTGGAAGTGCAAAAGGGGAAGCAAAGAGGATTCAGCCGTGGAGCACTCTTGATGACAGTCACTGCAGCTATTTTTGGAGTACTTCCTGATGTCCAATTTATGCATACAATATGTCATTTGAAATCTTGGGAAGTCAACAATCCAATGCCTCAAACCGTGTGCAATTTGGAGCTGAAATGAGGAAGTTACAGCCTTTGCAAGATAACTGCTCCAAGCTGAAGGAAGGAAGGCTTCAGAAAAGTGCTGCGAAATCACCATTTTTGTTGCGAAGTGATTTCGCAGCCTTTTTGCACAGTGATATGGAGTTCCCCTGAAGCTTCACGCCGCGATGGAAGCCAAACACTTCAAGTTGGAAGTCCACTTTGCAAAGGTGTTGAAGCAGCTGGTTGCTATGAAGAAATTTCGCAGCTCCTCTTGTGCACCTGCGAAATTTCGCAGACCTCATCTTTCACCTGCGAAGTGGTCCTTAGTGCTTCCTGATATTTGTAACCGACTCTTGGAGATATTTTTCATTAGATTTTTGTTGCTTAAATGCCTAAATTCTCCTTGTAAGTCACCAATGATAGATTTCCTTAGCTTTTAAGTTAGGAATTTGGCAAAATATCATGGGATAGCTGTAATTGAGATTTTTGGTATAAAGGGGAGCCCGAGGAGCCTGTTCTGGGTGTGTGTTCTAGTTGTTGAACCTTTTGTAAGTTCAAAAGAAAGAAATATAAAGAGCTTTAGCTCTTCACTACCTTACCTTCTCTCTTTGTATTTTAATATTTTTACTAAGTTATGCACTCTCTGAGGAGTTTTCCCCAGAGAATGAGTAGCTAAATCTTTTAGTTCCTTGGAGTTAAGGTTGCCGGGAAAGGTTCCAAGTGCAAGAATCAGAAGCTTTGTGGTTTCAGTTATGAATGAAGAGTAAGTGTGTCCCGTGAATGGTTTCTAATGTTTTTAGTTAACTTAAAACACCTTGGAGTCACCTGGGCCAACACTTGGTAAGGCAAGTGATCTTCAACCATGGAGATGCACTAGTTTATCCCTTGCGAGCCTCTGGTAGGTGACTTGAAGGTAGGATTTTCTAGAATAGCCAACACTTGGTAAGCTTTTGGACTCTTAGGAGACATCCATTAGTTACCTCTTGCGAGCTTTTGACGGGTAATCCAAGGTTAAAGATCACCTTGAATGGTAAAAGCTAAGTGAGAGGCTTGAACCATTGCAAGTTGCATCAGTGAGAGAATTAAAGCTGAAATCCAATTGAGGGATGCATTTATGCAACACCTGTTAGAGAATTGACTTAATGTTAAGTCTCTAATGTGAGTAATTGAACCAAGTGACCGGAGCTATGCTTTTGCATGAGGAACCTCCCCTGTATACCTAAATCTCCAAGGAATGCTTTTCTTCTTAAGTTATTTTCATCACTTGTTGTGTTGTTAATCTAAGTCCAAACCTTTTTCAAACCAAAGTTTGTGTTTTATTTCTTAAGCTAATCTTGAAATGAAACAGCACCAATTCACTTTGAATTGGTATCATTTTCAATCTTGAGTACCCTTCCCAGTGGAACGATCCTAGAACCACTATGCTATAGTAGCTTTGTATTTGCTACCCTAGTTCATGGTGTTATAGGTTAAAAATTTTGTTGATTACACCTGCCATCAAGGAGCACCAGCTGGACATACATCAGCTGAGATACCATTTAGGCACGAATCATTACTTGATTATAAAGATGTCTTTGCATGGTTGTACAAAGAAATGTCAGGTCTTGATCCAAAGGTTGTGGTGCATCAACTCATGGAGAAACATGGTGTCTGACCAATTAAGCAAGCTTAGAGGCGATTATTTCTTAGATTGAAATAGAAATTGACAAACTGATCGAAGTTGGTTTCATTAGAGAGATAAGGTCCCCGACATGGATTGTAAACATTGTTCTAGTTAAGAAAAAGAATGGGAAAATTTGCGTTTGTGTGGATTTTATAGATTCAAACAAAGCTTACCCAAAAGATGACTTTCCATTACTAATCATTGAACTCATGGTTGATGTAATTATTGGTCATGAAGCTTTATCTTTCATGGATGGATCATCGAGGTATAATCAAATACAAATGACATTGAAGGATGAAGAACTTATTGCATTTCGTACTCCAAAGGGTATTTACTATTACAAAGTGATGCCTTTTGGGTTAAAGAATGCAAGTGTAACGTATCAATGTGCCATGCAAAAAAATCTTTGATGACATGCTCCATAAAAATGTCGAGTGCTATGTTGATGACTTGGTGGTAAAGTCTAGGAAGAGAGAAGACCACCTGCGAGATCTCCGTATGGTGTTTGACAGGCTAAGAAGGTCCCAACTCAAAATGAACCCTCTCAAATGTGCTTTTGGTGTTACTTCTAGCAAGTTTCTAAGGTTTATTGTTCGACATCGTGACATTGAAGTGGGTCAATCTAAGATCGTAGCCATTTGAGATATGCCAAAGCCGAGGAGTCTTCAAGAACTTAAAAGTCTTCAAGGATGTCTTGCTTTTATTCGATGGTTTATTTCAAACCTTGTAGGACGATGTCAACCCTTCAACCGACTTATGAAGAAAGATCTCCCATTTGTTTGGGACGAAGCTCGTCACAATGGCTTTGAGAGCATAAAAAAGTGTTTGGCTAATCCACTAATCGTGCTCCTATGGCAGGGAAGCCATTGATACTCTACATCGCCGCACAAGAATGCTCTCTTAGAGCATTACTTGCACAAGAAAATGAGGAGAACAAAGAAAAGACATTATATTACTTAATTTGAACTCTAATGGGACCAAAAATAAATTACTCCCCAATAGAGAAAACTTGCCTTGCTTTAATATTCTCGATAAAAAAGCTAAGACATTACATGTATGAATACACAGTACACTTAATAGCACACAATGATCCCATTAAGTATGTGCTATCAAAGCCAATTCTTTTAGGATGGTTATCAAGATGTAGGTTGCTACTCACTGAGTATGAAATAATCTACATCTCTCAAAAGGCAATAAAAAGACAAGCACTTGCAGACTTCTTGGCTATCCATGTAGCATGGGAAATTTCAAACGACCACCTTAATGAAAAGATCTTTTATGTTGACATTTTTTCTTCGTGGATGATGTTCTTCGATGGGTTAACACGCTATGATGGAATAGGTGTAGGTGTTGTATTTGTCTCACCACAAAGACAGATACTACCATATTCATTTGTTCTTAGTGAGAGATGCTTCAACAACATCGCTGAATACAAAGCCTTAATTATTGAGTTACAAATGGTGATTGAAATGAAAATCACAAACTTGGAAATATGTGGGGATTCTAAGTTGGTAATCAATCAACTTCTAGCCTTGTATGAGGTTAAAAGTAATGACTTGGTTCCTTACTTCCAATATGCTACCCAACTGATGGAAAAGTTCGAGCAAATCTTTTTAGTTTATATTCCACAAAAAGAAAACCAGATGGCACATGCTCTAGCTAATCTAGTAGCAAGTTTGACACTACTTAAGATGGGACTATACATATCCCTCTTTGCCATAGGTGGGTATTGCCACAATTGCCAATATTACAACAAAAAGAGGTAAACACTACATCAATATTCACTATTGACAACAAAGATTGGCGATAACCATTAATGGACTACTTAGAGCATGGGAAGTTACCTGATGAACTAAGGCATCAAACAAAAATATGACGTCGAGCTCCACGTTTCATTTACTACAAAGAAACACTTTATCGTCGCTCATTCGGTGGAGTACTTCTTCAATGCCTAGGAGGAGAAGAGGTAAATCAAGCAATTGAATAAACTAATTTTGGGATCTGTAAGGCTCACCAATCAAGGCCAAAACTTCATTTTCGAATCAAAATGATGGGATACTATTAACCAACTATGGTTAAGGATTGTATGAAATATGCAAAGAAGTTCTAATCATGCCAATTCCATTCATATTTTATACGCCAACCTCTTAAGCCACTCCATCCTACAATTGCGTCATGACCATTTGATACATGGAGACTTGACGTGGTTGGACCCATTACTCTTAAATCCTCTATTGGGCATGCTTACATATTGGCAGCGATGGATTATTTTTCTAAATGGGCGGAAGTTGTGCCACTTAAAGAAGTGAAGAAAGAAAATGCAGTGAACTTCATTTGAAGTAATATTATCTATCGGTATGGGGTACCACGATACATAATCACTAACAATGGGAAACCCTTCTATAACAAATTGATGAGCAATCTCGGTGAGAGGTTCAGTTTCAAACAACACAATTCATCAATGTAAAATGCATCGGCCAATGGTCTTGTAGAAGCATTCAACAAGACCCTTTGCAACTTATTAAAGAAAATTGTTGATAAGTCAAAGAGGGATTGACATAAACAAGTAAGAGAAGCCCTTTGGGCATATCGAACAACATATCAAATGCCTACACAAACAACCCCTTATTTATTCCCTCATTTATGGTGTAGAAATTGTATTGCTCATTGAGCATCAGATCCCTTTATTAAAGATTGTTATACATGAAGGACTAACTGATGAAGATAATGCTAAGTTATGTCTTTAAGAGTTAGAAGCACTAGACAAAAAACAACTCGAAGCCCAGCAATGCTTAGAATGTTATCAAGCATGTCTTTTAAGAGCTTTTAATAACAAGGTTCACCTTTAGTCATTTTAAGTCAATGATCTAGTTCTTGCCATTTGTAGACCCGTCATCACCATACATAAGACTAGGAGAAAATTTACATCAAAATGGGAGGAACCTTATGATGTGGTGTAGAAAGTTTACACCAATGGTGCTTATAAGATCGCTGCTAAAGACAGATTAGGAATTGGCCCTATCAATGGCAAATTCTTAAAGCATTAATATACTTGAGTCACACTGCGCTCTTGGCCCACATGAGTATAAACTATGGATGGCGCACAAAAAAAAAAGTTCACTAAGTTGAAAACCTGAAATAGGGAAAAGTTAGGACATATGCTCACAAGATTAAATCTTTCTTTTAATCTTGACAAAAACTAATGTGTAAAAATAAAAAATGAAAAATGGAACTACATTTAACTTGATTCCCTTTCTTTGAAGGGTATGTAGGCAACTCAGGGAAACTACCTGAGTTTAGTCACTACCAAAAAAAAAAGTCACATTTTTATTAATAAATAAATTTGGCTAACAAATGCTAGACTTTATTACATCTTAATTAAAAAAAAAGGAATGAAGGAAAAAAATGAGAGCTAAAACTAAGTAAAAAGGTACAATGATCACATCCACACCAAGCATGCAAGCTCGTCACATTGAGCCCTTAAGGGTTGATGAAGTATCTCTAAAGTCTTGACATCGACATCAATAAGTATAGGGGTTTAGGTGATAATGACGTGTTATTTCCTCAAGCAAGAAACATCCTTCTGTTTATTGACTATAATATCATTGATCTCCAAGGTTGAGTTATGAATGTGGTCTTTTTGTATACCTAGTTGCTCTAATTCCTTCTTAAGTGCTTCTGTTTAGCATCAAGAGTAGCTAAGTCAACCTTTAATGACTGACGACGATTCACCTGTACGCCCTTAGATTTTAGAGCATCACAATTTGAGACGTAACAATAGCTAAACATTTGCTTTTTTACTTCCAAAGATATCTTCATAGAATGGGTGTGTCGCACCACATCAATGTGATCTACACTTTCCATGTATTTCTCAATTTGAGACTTTAATGGTGAAGGGTCCACTCCAGTGTTCGCGATTGCATTGAAAAACTCATCAATTTTTCCTCTCTATAATGGGAGACACTCATTGGAAGTTTTGATAATCATATCCTTAATGTCTTCTCCTATCATAAGTGTTGCTTGGCGTTGGGCATTAAAGATGATTTGTTCGACGTCGAATGTGCGAATGGAAGTAGAAGAAGCCATAATAGTAGGGCATAGAGATTGTTGTTTAGCAATTAAACCTACAACTGTTAAAAGTGCTAATTCATCATATGTTGTATTTCCAATTATGGTCTTTTGACCTTGAGATTCAATCAGAACATCACTTAAGATGTTATTAATACCTTCATTACCCAAATGAGAATAAGGCAAAGGTAATGGGATGATAAAGTGATCCTCTCGTTGTATAGTCAGGGTAAAGGGCTTTGACTCCCTAGTAGCAACAACATTTTTGAATCGATCCTTAGGAGATGACTCATCTCTTTCATTGAAAAATTGGTTGTCATCCTACACCTAAGACAAATATTTATTTTTGTTAGTATTAATGCAACAAAAAAAAAAAAAATTACTTCTTCACCATCAAGTTCCATCCGATGAGTAGATGTTGGGATGTCAACAAAGAAGACATCTGTATCAAGAAGATGAGAGTTAGTCTCATCATAGTACATAGGGTTAGGTTTAATATTTCAGTGTTTAAAGTGACATTCACTTGTATCTTTAGAGTTGTCTTCTGATACATAAAGACCCTGTGCATTGTTATGTTGCTTAAAAGTCTTGTGACAGTGAGCACTACCACCATTGAAAATAGTTTCCTCATGTTCCAAGTATGTACAGGAATTAGTTTGATGACCACCCATTGAGCACTTAGAAGAAGCTCTTGAATCATCAAGTAAATCATCAAAATCCTTCTCAACATTATCTATAATGTTCCCCTTAGTAGCAACACTTAAGTCAACCTTGCGCATTCTACTCTTTAAAGATTTTGAGGGTATTTGCTGAGAAGAATCAAGAGGGGGCTCCATAAGAGCAGTAGTAAGAATTTCCTTATCAGGATTGTGCACTATAATCCACCAATCTACATAAGCCTTGGTGACTGAAAACTCTTCAAGACTATGATAATCTGGTATGGTAACTTTGGAGTAGGTACCAAGCCTAGTGCATGACTCCCAATGTTGATACACCGTCTCTAAAGTTCTAGTGCGAAAAATCTCTAGCAAACCCCACGGAAGGTCTTGAGGATACCCAAATTGCCTGGAAAAGCGATGAAGATAATACAATTGGATCACCCGATGGTTACCTTATCTCAAAGATAAATAGCTAAAGCTTTGGTAAAACTAATAAATTCATTATTAGTCCAATGCACACGCTCCTTGTGTCGCAATGCCAAGTGGTCCAACTTTACACCTTTACAAGACATTATCAAAGTCTGAGCTTGCAAATCATCAAAACACTTAGTAGAAAACTCGTCAGTGTAATAAGTCATCTGTGGAAGGTGGTTCTAAGAAGGAGAAATGAAATGGGTATTGAAATATTTACCTAACCATCTGTATAAATAATGAATAGGGAAAATAAATGCATTAGTCCTAGGTTTTGAAGAACAAACAATTTCATTTAAGTCATTGTAAATGTTTGCTTACACTAGAACAACAAGGCTAAATGTCTCACCTTGAGCTATTCTACTAGCTACCTTAACGACTTTAGGACGAATCAAATTGACACTTCCCAAGGAAGTTCAACTTGCATAACTAACATGCTAGAAAAGCAGCAAAGTAAGTTTCCTTAACTTCTGTCTCGGCTACACCAAGGTTGTCAAAAACTTCCATCTTTGACTGAGTAAGAGATTTAATAGGATCAATATCCCTAAAGAAGTTATGAGTCTTTTTAGGCCTCTGCGCCTTATTCCTTGTACTTTTCTTTAGGGGTTTTGCGTACTTCATGGAGTCTTTGTACCAAAATGACACCCAAGAGGCTAATTTGACTGAAGACTTCCCTTTTGTCTTAGAGCAAATTCGATGATATGCAATGAATAAGTTTTGACAATTTGGTGGGAGTGAGGACTTTGTTGCATCATTAGATAACTTTTATGCGCTCGGTACCATCTCATCATAAAAATATCCAATGATGGGTAGTCCAACAATACGATACAAGTCCCAAAGAGAGATGGAAACCTCTCTAATGGAATTATGTAAGGTGTTAGTGGTAGGACACCAACGTTCACAGAAGGTCCTAATCACAGAGGCATGACGATCATAGTTGAATAGGGATGCAAAAATAGCTTCATAAAGCTTGCATCCTTTAAGAAATGGTTCATGCCGACCCAATACCTCTTCTACCCATTCCCAATATCCTTTGATAAAGAAGGATTCCCCAAATACCTTGAAGAAGCTTCCCCATTTGACTTTTCCATTACAAACATGAGAACCCAATAATCCAAATTCATCATGAACTTCAATAGTAGTTGGGTGAGAGGAATTCAACAGCAGAACATCATAAACAAGTTTCACCTTATTGAGTTTTGAATTGTTGACATTTACAAGCTAGCAAGATGCAACTCGAGACCAAGAAGAAATGTGTAATGGATCCTTTGTCACTGGCACTAACAAAGATTAAAGGTTAGTAAGTGACTTATGCACTAACAAGGTAGTCCCTTCCTCAAAATCTTCACTATCATTCTCAAGAATGGTTATAGTCTTCTCCTTAAAATATTTTAAGAATGTCATCCTACAAAAAAAAAAAAAAAAAAAGGTAAAGAAAGAGATGAATAAAATATGGGTCTAAGTTTTTAGATACCACTATGCATTTAAGTCAAGCCAATTCACATGAAGGAATACCTTAGCACTTAAGTCGTATTAAGTGTTGAAAATACAACACTGCGTAACATCAGGACCATAACTTGTTCGCATAGATACCAAGTATTATTCTAGTTTTAATTAAATGTTAAAACTTGAATACCACTATGCATTCAAGTCAAGCCAATTTGTATGGGTGAAGACTTTAGCACATAAGTGTCGAAAATACAATACCGTGTAATATTAGGGCCATAATTTTTTTGCATAGATATCAAGTATTATTCTAGTTTTAATTAAATGTTAAAACTTGAACACCACTATGCATTCAAGTCAATCCAATTTGCATGGATGAAGACTTCAGCACATAAGTGATGAAAATACAACATTGCTTTGCATCAAGGCTACGACTTGATTACATGAGGGTTAAACTTTAAATATTCATTTTTTATGGATATTTAAATTTATTAAAAATTCCCCCTCAAGTATTAAGGTAATTAAATTTTTTTTTTTTTACCTAAAATCAAATTCATTTATGCAAATGATGAAGGTTGACATGCATTCAAAAAAGTAGGTATTCTCATTTCTTAAATAATAATAATAAATAAATAAATAAATAAGGAAATCACTCGTCAACATATTTATATATATATATATATATATGTATTTGGCCATTTAACTTTTCTAATGGAGAATATATATATATATATATATATATATTTTGTGTTTGATTTTGGTGTTATATATGTACTTTTTCTATGGTAAGTTTGACTTTCCTAAATATATATATTCCACCACTTTCCAAAGCATTCACAGATAGATTGGGTGTTATATATATATATATTGGATGCCATGCATGCCACAAACAATCACTGTTGACGCTTCTCCATGGCATGATGTCCAACACTATACCAACATAATTTTGACACGCCACCCATGACATGATCTTGGTATGGAATGACACACACACACACACACACACACATATATATATATATATATATATATATATAACATAAAAAAAAGGAGCACTTACAGGTTTGAAGAGGTGAAGGCTTCTCGCGATGAATTCAAGCTGAGTTTCCAAAAATTGGGTTGGAGATTACCCAAAAAAAAAATTGAAAGAATTTTCTAAAAGAATTTAAATCGAGTTTCTCAAGTTGGGTCAAAGAACATCCAAAGATCAAAAGAGCTCTCTGAAAAAGTTCAAGTCAGGTTTCTCAACTATTGTCTCTTTTATATATAAAAAAAATGTATATAGGGATGACAAATTGGAAAAGGATTCAAAATGTAAAGCAAGAAGGAAAACGAATTGGAAGATGATTCAAAGTGTAAAGCAAGAGGGAAAACGAAGTGGAGTTTGGAAGAAAGTGAGATAGAAATATTTTTCTAAAAAAAAAAAAAGGAAATTTCCTATTAAAATATTCCTTTGAAAAAAAAATTACTTCAAGACTCACCTCATCCACATAACAATGCATATACGTGATGCGTCTTGAAGTGGGGGCATTTGTAGACATAAAAAATTTTAGTGGATTAAATTACCACTAATTTGGTCTTTAAAATGAATAAATAAAAATAATAATAGATATCCTCTTATGGATAAGTTTCCCTAATCTCCAACTATAAAATAATAATAATAATAATAATAATAATAATAAGAAAATTATTATTATTATTATTATCTTGTTGGTAAAACCTCCCAGGAGAAGAAAATATGCTAAAATCAAGGAACTAAATCCCTTGAATTAAGCAACTAAACTCTAGGAATTCGAAATTCAAATTCTCTATCTTCACCTATAAATAAAGGTTTCTTCTTTCAAGAAAGGGGAGAAATTGAGAAATCAGAAAAATTGAGAAATGAATATCTTAGGAAGAAAATCCAAAAGCAACTTCGTACGGGAAAAGAGGCTTCACAACAAAAGAAAAACTTTCATCAAATCTCCCTGCAAGTTCGGTAAATGGCAAAAGAACTGCTACACACGTTCTTTTCCATTCAACGAGTTCATTCGGGAATAAGCCAATTGTGGTCCTCGATTGATCTTCGAAATCAAGAAAACATCATCATCGTTCTTCAAGTTGTGGTCAAAGCGAAAAAATCGGAGGAAAAATATTCTTTTGCAAAGAATATTATATTTGAGATTGTACCCACAATATATTTTAATTTTAATGAATATTTTGTTTACATTATTTTCCTATTGTTTTGCTAATTTCGTAGGACCATTTACGAAATTTGTGTATACAACAAGTTTCAAAAAACATGGTCAGATGGGCCCTAAGTGTTGAGAAATTCTCAAATTCTCTAAGAATGCTTGTAAGCATCTCTTAGCTAATTTATTTTTTAAAAATATATCATGAGAATATGTGTATGCATGTATACATGCCACTAAAACTAACTGCATAAAATTTTCTTCCTAAGGTAGGAAAATGTACAACTTCAAGAGGATGTTTCTCATAAGAAAAACCATTAAGAATTTTGGATAGGAAAAAGCAAGTGTTGAGAAATAAAATTATTCCTCTGGTTAAAGTATTGTGGCAACATCATGGGATAAAAGAGGTTACGTGAGAATTGGAATCGATCCTGCAAACTAAATATTCTAAGCTTTTTGTTTCCTCAAGTAAATTTATTTAAAAATTTCGAGGACAAAATTTATTTTAAGAAGGGTAAAATGTAATGACCTTTAATTAAATGTTAATTTAAGTTTTTTTAATCTTTTAATGAAGACTAGTGACTTGGTTAGTGAATTGACTAGTTAATAAATTAAAGAGGTTGTTTAATTTGTTAATAAACTTGTTAAGTTAATTGAAAGATGATTAAGAGTAAGTGGTGTTTCTTTAAAAATTTTCTTGATAATAGTAAGTTGACAACCTAGTCAATTGTGGAAAAAAACATTTCAAAACTAAACATCTGACACCAGCTTCTTGAGGATGATTGGCTACTAGCTTTAATCTCTCTACTTTTGAGAAAAATTGAAATGCATATAACAAAGCTTTCCTTGAGAAAACTATATATACTCAACTAAAGGGAAACCAAGGAAAAGACTAAAAGTTAAAGACAATTAAGTTGTTGTAATAGATAGGGAAATTTTGTCTAAATTTTTTATTTTAATTCTTTAAACAAAGTTAAGTAAATGTTTTTGTTATACATGATGTTTAAAAGAAATTAAGATGTGAAGGTATGAGGATTTTGATAATGTATGACACTTGAATATGAGAAATTCTAATTGAATCTTATTGATCATGAGTGTGATATACTTTGTTGTCATGAAATACACTTTGTTTTGTTGGAACAAATTTATCGATTTAACATCAACAACATAGAGTGTTGAAAGCATTGGTATATCTTGTTATAAGGCACCATGATGGGTGTCTTGAAAGAAACGTAAAGAGTAAGGGACGAATGGTCCCTAGATCAAAGTCCTTAAAGGAAGAAGAATAAAGTAACCTAGGGTGAAAGACCCAAAACATTCCCAAAAAGGTTTATGCATGGATTAATTAGGAGCATGAAAGCATGTCGTTAAGAACCCCAAAATACTTTATGTACTATTATAACTATTATAGGTTGTGGAAAGAGCTTGTTCAAGAAAGGTATATGGTGCGATATGGAGTGCAAGATATGATATAATCGTATATTGTTTTGAGTTGTGCAAAATATTTTATACAAGTGTTTTTTGGACTTTTTTTTGTAACAATTAAACTATTCTCTACTAAGTTGTAGTTCAACCCTTTTATGTAAAATTATTTTTTATTTACTAAGATAGAGGAGATTAAGAAGAAAGAAGAAGTTGATTACGATGTTACAATTAAGGGATTTAGAATGTTGGATTTTTCTAAGTATAAGTGTTTTGGATGTTGGAAAGTTTTGTAATAATAATAAAAATAAAGAATTACACTTGTATGTAATAGTTATATTTGTACATAAGTAACTTGAATAGTATGTACATAGCTTTGATGAAGAAATAAAATTCAAATTTCCAATATTATGGATTGAGATGGTTAGCGTTGTTTAGGTTTTGTTAGCCCAAGGGTTTCCTAATCATGTTTTGATGATAACAAACCATAGTTAAGTTATTAATAACTTTAAATCAAGAAAAGTTTCAAGTTTTATTTGAGAAACTCTTTTGGAAATTCAAGATAATCATCAAGGTATCAAAAGAACACAAGTTAAAGTGTGCATGAAGACCATTCAAGCCTAGGATCAAATTGTAAGGTGAATACATGAGTGTACCTAGATTTTTCATGTTAAACCATGCATATTTCAATATTTGATTTATGCATTAAAGTTAATTTTCAATAAACTTGAGTATTTTTAAATGAATCTTAGACAAATTATTTCAAACTTGACCTATTAATGCACTTAAAGACTTTGCATAAGTGTTAGATGTGAAAAAATAAATAAAAAAAGATAGGTTTTCGGGCCATTTTAGGTGAACCGGACTAAGGGATTGCTCAACTGGCTCAATTGACCAAGGAATTAATAAACCAATTCAACTTTCTTGGTCAAAGACTAGTAAAGGAGTGCAACTTTTCTTTTCGCTCTTTTGAAGAGGTTACATTCCTGGTTGAGGGAGAAACTTCTCTTAATTAAGGGAAATGTCTTCTTGATTAAGGTCCAACGGTCACCTGCTATGTATTTAATGCAACACGTACGACTAGTCAATTGATCACAATTGAGCTCGATTAAACAAGACCATTTTTTGGTGTTTTTGGTGATCGAGGCTAGAAACCTATACATTAAGAGCTTCTCTTCATTTATTACATAGATAATACTTGCAATCATCTTCCCAAGTACTTGTTTCTCATTTAAAACTCTCTTTTCATACTTGGTGCTTTGATTTTCCACTTGCAAACCATCCTAATGCACTTTTGTCATTCATTATGGCCTTGTGTTAGCCCCTCAAACTGAGCATGTCGGCACTATGGTCTTATGTGGGTAGTACCATAGCCCCATGAGTAACCTGTGAGCAATACAAAGTGCAATGTATGAGATGGATGCCTCAAAATGGTGCGCAAAATGTTGACACACATGGGCAGCAACAACATACAAGCATGTTGGTGTGGTAGCATGCAAAGACCCATGCAGATGCATAAGCTCGGTGCCTTCATGTGGCGTAACTTATGGGCACAATGACATAGGAACTGTGGGAACTTAGATGGGATGTCTTGGACAAAGAAGCCATGCTGCAATAAGGATGAACACAACCTCAGCAGCAAGGACCTTGATGCATGAGCCCAGCATGCACAGATACAACAACACATGAGTCATGTGTAGGCAGATGTGAGTAGAGGGTTTATGACACAAATTAAGTGAGACTAACTCAAGGCAAGAATGGGTGGACTTGAGTTAGATCATGTAAAACATGTCTTGGCATCAGGATGAACTTGATCAAGGTGTGGTCTTTTGTAGCAAGAAGCACAATGAGCTTATGCAGCATATTTATATGAGTTGGACACCTGGCATGCTAAGACTTCTAGTCGAGATGGGAAGCTGAGCCTTCATGTACAAGGAGACAAAGTCCAATGGCATGAGAACTTGAGATTGAGTAGGACTTGGAGTCCTACTTAATGTGGCATCTATTGAGCTTGATTCAAAGTCAAACTAAGACTCAAACACTAGTTTCCTAGTAGAATTGAACTACTTGGTGCAACTTGCATGAAAAAGGGTTTGTGTTCCTTAAAAAAAAAAAGTGAACTACCCAATGGTTATTGTGGGAGTCCTTACTAGAAAACCTCTTGTCATATATTGTGCGATCAATAAAATACGAGTTAGGGAGAGCCCCGTGACTTATACGTGTAACCTTATGGCTTAGAGTGAGTCTAAGCGCCACACATACGCAAAAAGTTGGGACTCAGAATTATATGTGAAAGTTGGTATCAAAGCCTATGGCTACAAAAAATAGCACCCTAAAGGCACTACGTGAGCAAGTTCCACAATTGGAAGCGACTGTTGGTGGTTGCGATGTAGGCTCCACTCCATCTGCAAGAGCGAAAGCCTTTGAGGAACTTGGAGTACAACATGGATTCATAGAAAGATGGGATAAATATGTGGAGGAATGAATAGATTCCCTCACAACCATGATCAAATTGGCAATGGAGGAATTTCAGGGACAAATTGGATCTCTTGAGGATGAGATCGTGTTACTGAAGTAGGCAGTGTTGTAAAGCATGCTATCAACTTTAGAACCAACCCCTACAAAGGTATGAGTGCCAAAGCCCAAACCATTTGGTGGTGCCTAATGATTCGTTCCCAATTGGTGTACCTTGATTTTGGTCCTCAGACGGGAGTAATCAACAAAATTTATAACCTATATCACCATGTACTAGGATAGCCTCAGCTAGCATAGTATAGTGGCTCTAGGATCCTTCACTAGGAAGGGTTTTCAACTTATTACTGATATTAATTCAAAATTGAATTGGTGTTTTTTCGTTTCAAGGTTAGCTTTAAAAGAAAACATAATCTTTGGTTGAAAAAGGATTGGTTTTAAGCTAACAAAAAATAATAGTAACTGAAATTACTATAAAAAAAAAAGAAAAATGTTTCTTGGAGATTTAGGATCATTGGGGTCAGGCTCCTAATACAAAAATAGAGTTTCGGTCACTTGAATCTTTTCCTCGCATTGGAGAATTAACATATAGTTGTTTCTCTAACCGGTGTGGTACAGATGCTTCCCTTTTATGGATTCAAACACTAAATCCCTCTCACTAATTCATCTTGCAATGGCTCGTGCCTCTCACCTAGCATTTACCATTCAAGGTGATCCTTAACCTTGGATTTCCCTTTTCAAGCTCGCAAGATATAACTAATGGATGTCTCCTTAGAGTCTAAAAGCTTACCAAGTGTTGGCTATTCTAGAAAATCCTACCTTCAAACCACCTCCCAAAGGCTTGTAAGAGATAAACTAGTGCATCTCAATGGATGGAGATCACTTGCCTTACCAAGTGTTGGCCCAGGTGATTTAAAAGCGTTTTAAGTTAACTGAAAATACAGAAACCATTAACGGGTCACACTTTCTCTTCATTAAAAGTTGAAACAACAAAACTTCCAATTTTTGCATTCGGCACCTTACCCAGCTTCCTTAGTTCCAAGAGACAAAAAACCTAGCTACTCATTATTTGAGGAAACATCCTCAGAGCTTGTTTGGATAGTAAGAAAAATACAATCAAAATGAGTAGGTAAAGCAGAGCAAAGCCCTGTGTATTACTTCCTTCAAAACTATACAAAAAGTGGTCTCTAAGAACAAGCTCTCGAGATGTCTCTGTAAAGAAAAATTACAAACTATATATATGAGGTTATTCACCCTTTGTTCTTACTTATTAACTAAGGAATCCTATGATTGGTGGATTACAAGGAGTGAATGAGGATTTAAACAACAAATATCTAAAGAAAAAAATCTAAAAGAGTCGATCGCAAATATTTGGAAGCACTCAAGTGGATTTCATAGGCATGCAAGATGGGCTGTGAAATTTCGCAAGCTGAAAGTCTCCATTTTGCAGCCAAAGGCTGATTTCGCAGCTAGCACCTTGTGATTTCGCAACTACGAAATTGGCCTTCAGCTTGGTGTGATTAGCTTCCAATGACTATAACTTCTTCATTTCAGCTCCGATTCGTGTACCGTTTGAAGCGTTGGACTCCTGATTTCCTGAGCTTCGAAACAAAATATAGTATGCATGAAATAGACTCCAGGAAGTACTCAAAATGTGTCCAACAGTTTCTGTCCTCCTGAATTCTTCATGTTAGATTTCTCTCTTTGCTTGCCCTCCTTGCATTCATGATTTACTTTTGGCAAAGGACTATAAAGCTTCAAATCTTGGGTTCTTCACATAAATGAGCTTCCAATTTCTTTGCCATGGATTCTATAGAACTCTCCTCAATCTTGGATTGCTTTGGTGATCAAAAAGCTATCAAAAACACCAAAACTTAACACAATTTGATTAGAAACACTTGCAAAGGTCCTTAACATGCCAATTGAGTTAAAAGGTAATAACTACTACTCAAAAGTGTTTAAAAGAGTTAATCACAAGCTACAAAATAATACTTTTTGAGTAGTAATCACCTAAATTGCCAAGGATTTGAAAAACTTTGTTTGGGACATGGAACAATATTTTAGTGTTGCTTGTATCCCTATGAATGAACAAGTAACGATCATGTCTATGTATTTCTTTAGAGATACAAAGCTTTAGTGGCGTATGAGAAGACGTGATGATGATGTGGTTGGGAGACCAAGGATCAACACTTTGAAGACATTGAAAAATGAAATAAAGGATTAGTTTCTTCCCATAAATACGACACAGATGACCTAAGAGTCTTTGAAGAAACTAAAGCAGATGTCTTTTGTCAGAGACTATGTTAAGGAGTTTAATTTGTTGATCCTTGACATTAAAGACATGTTAGAAGTTAGCAAGCTCTTCAACTTCATGTTTAGGCTACAAGGGTGGGCTTGGATGGAATTGAGAAGGCAAAGTGTGCAAGACTTGCCCGCAACCATGATAGTTGTTGATTATTTAGTGGACTACAAGCTAAATTCTTGCTACAACCCAAAAAGAAAATAACTAATAGCAATAGTAGGGTAAAAATTGGGAGTCTAAGCCCTCCAAAAAGATATGCGACAAATCGAATAAAAATTTTGAGTCTTCTCAAGCTATAGTGGGGGAAAAGGAAAATTCCTCACAGACAACCAAGTCATTTGGTTGTTTTATATGTAATGGGCCACACAGAGAAAGGGGTTGCCCAAAGACAGGGAAGTTGAATGCTCTTATTGCTACTGAAGAAGACCACAACAAGTTGGAAACCCCCATAAGAGTTAACTCTTTTCATCTTCTAAATGTAATTCAAGCATAGACCTATAAAGTCCTAATGTATGTCAAGTTGGCAATAGGTGGAAAGAAAGTTGTGGCTTTAGTGGACAGTGGGGCAACCCACAATTTTGTCTCGATGTGGGAAACAATCAGGCTAGGCTTGAAGCTTAGCAAGAATGAAAGCAAGCTGAAATCCGTAAATAGCCAAGCATAGGAGACTCATAACTTAGCAAAGAATTTAATGGTACAACTGGGGAATTGGAAAAGCACTGTCAACTTCCTTAGCACGCCATTAAATGATTTTGACTTCATACTAGGCAATGACTTTTTCTAGAGAGTAAAGGTAGTGTTACTGCCACATCTGAATAGAATGCTCATAATGGACGAGACATAACCTTGTTATGTGCAGTGACTGAACTAGCCGCCTAAGAAGCCATCTAAGGAAGAGACTATCTCTACCCTGTAGGTGGAGAAAGGTCTAAGGAAGGGATAACTTACTTATGTTGCTTTCTTAATAGAGATCAAGCCAGAAAAGATGATGGAAATTCCTGATGAAATTCTATCATTTCTACAAGAGGATGCAAACATGATGCATTCAAAGTTACCTAAGAAGCTTCCACCAAGGAGGCTTACAGACCATAAAATAAAACTAGTGTCAGGGGCTAAGTCGCCTGCACAAGTCCCTTACATATGACTCCACCCAAGCATGTAGAATCGAGGAAACAATTAACTGAGTTATTGGATGCAGAGTTAATCAAACCATCAAGGACATTGTATGGTGCATTGGTGCTCTTCCATTAGAAACAAGATGGGTCGCTGCGAATGTGTGTTGACTATTGTGCATTGAATAAAGTCATTATAAAAAACAACTATCCAATACCGTTAGTTGTAGATTTATTTGATAGGCTGACAAAGGTTGAATACTTTACAAAGCTAGATCTACGATCGAGATATTAGCAAGTTTGCCCTGCTGAAAGAAATGAGTCCAAGACTACTTATGTGACTCGATATGGGAGCTGAGTTCTTGATTATTCCTTTTGAGCTAACTAATGCTCCTGCCATGTTTTGTAACCTCATGAATGATGTCTTATTCGATTTCTTAGACTCATTCATGGTGGTATACTTGGATGATATCATAATCTATAGCCAAACTCCATAGGATCACCTAGTCCACCTCAGGAAGGTATCGTAGAGACTAAAGAAAAACCAATTGTATGTGAAGAAGGAGAAATGTGAGTTTACACAGACTGAGATCAAGTTTCTAGGGCACTTGGTGTCTAAGAAGCAAATGTGGATGGATAGATATAAGGTGACAACAATCTGAGATTGGCCTACCCCCATAAAGGTAACAAATCTACGCTCTTTACTTGGGTTAAACAACTACTACATGTAGTTTATTAAGGGATACTCTAAGATAGTTATCCCTCTCACTGACTTACTAAAGAAAGAAAGAGATTGAAGGTGGGAATTGGAGTGCCAGACTACCTTCCAAAGGCTTAAAGACATAATAACCTCAGAGCTAGTGCTGAGATTGCCAGACCTTGATTTAAGGTGCAAACTGATGCCTTAGACAAGGCTTTAGGAGGTGTGCTAATGCAGTAAGGGCACCTAGTAGCATTTGAGAGCCTGAAATTAGATGCAACAAAGTAGAGATATTGCACGCATGAGAAAGAGATGATTGCAGTCATCCATTGCCTTGAGATTTGGAAGCATTACCTAATGGGTACCAAGTTCATGGTAGTGACATACAATGTGGCTAACACATTCTTTATGACTCATAAGATATTGACTGTTAAGCAAGCTCGATGACAAGAGTTTTTGGCAAGCTTCAACTTCATGTGGGTACATAGAGCAGACATGCACAACCAGGTTGCAAATGTCCTGAGTTGGAAAGAGCTAACAGATTTTGTGGGGTCTCTATCTAGAGTTGTGGCATATTTGACTGTTAGGGTGGAGCAGGAAGCTCTATAAGATTTTGCATACAACAAACTAGTGGAGCAAGTGAAGGAAGACACTATTAGACGCTACTAGTTGGAAGACAAACAACTACATTTTGTGAGCAAGAAGTTGTATCTTCCTTCTAGAAAATTAAGATGAGAGTTGATGAAGGAAACACATGATACAAAGTAGGTTAGTCACCTAATAAAAAAAATGGCATTTGATTTTATTTCAAGATCCTTTCATTGGCTCAAGATGAAAGATGACGTTCAGGCTTATGTGAAATCATGTCTTGTATGTCAGAATGACAAGATAGAGTGGAAGAAGGGAGCATGCCTACTGCATCCTCTGCCTATCCCTGAAAGACCATGGCACTGTCTTTCAATGGATTTTATAGTTGGATTCCCTAAGGTGTAGGGGTATTGATCTATCCTTGTGGTGGTTGATAGATTCTCGAAGTATGCAGTGTTTATCCCAGCACCACATGAATGCTTTGTTGAGGAAGCTGTGAGGCTCTTCTTTAGCAAAGTGGTGAAACACTTTGGGATACCTAAGGATGTTGTGAGTGACAAAGACTCACAATTCACAAGCATGTTTTGGGTGGATTTGTTCAAGATGATGGGAATATAATGCAATTGCTCCACTGCCAATCACACTTAGATGGATGGGTAAACTGAGAGAGTGAATGCTTTGTTGGAAGAATACTTAAAGCACTATGTATCAATTACACAATAGAACTGGCTCGAGCTCATGGATGCAGCCCAGTTGTCTTACAACTTGTATCAAAGATCTAAAATTGGGAAGAGCCCATTTGAGGTGGCAATTGGGTTCTAACCACGTATGCTTATGAGCGTACTGGCTACTTCTCAACCAAGACGAAGTGTGAGTCTTGCAACATACTAGTTTGCTAAGACCCAACATGAATTACTTGAAGAAGCTTGGGAAAGCCTAGAGAAGGTAAGCCGACAAATGAAAAAGTATGTTGATGAAGGGAAAAGACCACTAGAGTATCAGGTGTAAGATAGAGTGATGCTTAAGCTTAAGCTAGGCAATATCAAAAGGGCCTAATTATGAAATATGATGGTCCTTTTGAGATTGCAAAGAAGATTGGTGTTGTTGCTTACAAACTGAAGCTTCCAGAGAGATTGAAGTTTCACCTCTCATTCCATGTAAGCTTTTTAAAACCTTATCATGAGGATCCTGATCCAGATAGTGTGTAAGAAAAGAGACCATCTCCTAGCATCCAGAAGGAGTTTAATAGAAACATAGCGAGAACATCCTAAAGGACAGGAAGATTGGACATTGGAAGAATAAGTGGACTGAGTTTTTTATTCACTAGAAAGGAATGACCAAGAGTGAAGCAAGTTGGCAGAAGGGTGACACCCTGTGACAGATCGAAGATAAAGTACAAGAGTACCTACAAGCCAAGTTAATGAGTATGTCAAAAGGGCAAAATGAATGGGCAGCACCTTAGCCCCATGAGCAACTTGTAAGAAATACAAGATGCAACATGTGGGATGGACGCCTTGGAATGGTGTGCAAGTTGTTGGCACACATGGGAAGTAGCAACACACAAACATATTGGCGTGACAACATGCAAAGACCCATGCACATGTGCAAGCTTGGTGCCTTCATATGGCACAACCCGTGGGTACAATGACATGGGAATTATGGGAACTTGGATAGGAAGCCTCAAACAAATGAGCACATTGTGGCAAGGATAAGCACAACCTCAGTAACAAAGGCCTTGATGTGTGAGCCCAACACACATAGATGCAGCAACATGCGAGTCATGTGCAAACAGACATGAGTAAAGGGGTCTGTGGCACAACTTGAGGGGACTGACTCAAGGAAAGCATGGGCAGACTTGAGTCAGATCATGTAAGACACGTCTTGGCATTGAGATGAGCTTGAGCAAGGTGTGGTCTTCTGTAGCAAGAAACATAGTGAGCTAATGCATCGTATTTATATAAGTTGGACTCCTAGCACGCTCAAACTCCTAATTGGGTTGGGAAGTTGAGCCTTCATGAACAAAGAGACAGAGTCCTATGGCACGAGAACTTGAGATTGAGTAGAACTCTAAGTCCTACTCAATGTGGCATCTATTAAGCTTGAGTCACAGTCGGACTAGGACTCAAATACTAGTTCCCTAGTAAGATTGAACTGTTTGGTGCAACATGTATTAAAGAGGACATGTGTGCCTTTAGAAAGCAAGTGAACTACCCAATGCTTATTGTGGGATTCCTTTACATAGAACTTATTTTATTTTGTTGTGTGATCAATAAAATATGAGTTGGGAAGAACCCTATAACCTTTACATGTAACCCTGTGGCTTAGAGAAAGGTTGGCTTAGAATGCGTTTAAGCGTCGCACATACACAAAAAGTTAGGACCTATAATTGTCTCTATGACAGTTGGTATCAAAGCCTATGGTTACAAAAAGTAGCACCCTTAAAGGCACTCTATGAGCAAGTTGCAGGGTTGGAAGCGGTTGTTGGTGGTTGCAATGCAAACTCCACTCTATTTGTAAGAGTAGCGGAAGCCTTTGAGGAACTTAGAGTACAACGTGGACTCGTAGAAAACAAAGATGAATATGCAGAGGAATGAATAGATTCTCTAACAGCCATGATCAAATCAGCAACTGAGGAATTTTCGGGAAGGATTGGATATTTTGATGATAAAATCGCGTTGCTGAAGTGGGCAGTGTTGCAAAGCATGCCATCAACTTCAAAACCAAACCTTTCAAAGGTATAAGTGCCTAAGCCCAAACCATTTGGTGGTGCCCAAAATGCTAAGGATTTGGAAAACTTCCTCTAGGACATGGAGTAGCATTTTCATGTTACTTGTATCCCTACAAATGAACAAGTATCAATCACGTTTATGTATCTCTTTTGAGATGCAAAGCTTTGGTGGCATATAAGAACAAATGATGATGTTGTGGTTGGGAGACTAAGGATCAATGCTTGGGAGACATTGAAAAATGAATTGAAGGATATGTTCCTTCCCACAAATACAATGTGGATGGCCTAGGAGTCTGTGAAGAAACTAAAGCAAACAGGTTCTATTAGAGACTATGTCAAGGAGTTTAGTTCATTGATTCTTGACATTAAAGACATGTCTAAAGTTGACAAGCTTTTCAACTTCATGTTTAGGCCATAAAGGTGGGCTTAGATGGAATTGAGAAGGCAATGTGTTTAAGATTTTCCCGCAACCATGGTAGTTACTGATTATTTGGTAGATTACAAGCTAAGTTCTTCCTTTACTACGACCCAGAAAAGAAAGAACCAACAAATCAAATAAAAAGTTTGAGTCTTCTTAGGATAAAGTGGAGGAGAAATAAAATTTCTCACAAGAAACCAAGCCATCTGGTTGTTTTATATGCAACGGGACACACAAAGCGAGGGGTTGCCTAAAGAAAGGGAAAATGAATGCTTTTATTACTGCTAAAAAGGACCACAACAAGTCGGAGACCCCCGCATAAGAGTTAACCCTTTCCAGTTTCTGAATGCAATTCAAGTAGAGATCTATAAGGGCTTGATGTATGTCGAGTTTGCAATAAGTGGGCAGAAAGTTGTGGCTCTAGTGAACAATCGAGCAACCCACAATTTTGAAGCTTGAAGTTGTGGCTTTAGTGGGCAGAAAGTCATGTTAAGCTTGAAGTTTAGCAAGGATGATAACAAGCTAAAAGTCATAAATAGCCATGCACATGGGACCCACAGCTTAGCAAAGAATGTGGTAGTATAATTGAAGAATTGGAAAGGCACCGTCAACTTTCTTAACATGTTATTGGATGATTTTGACTTCATACTAGGCAATGACTTTTTCTAGAAAGCAAAGGTAGAATCGTTGCCACATCTGAACAAAATGCTCATAATGGACGAGATACAACCTTGCTGTGTGCAGGGACTAAACAAGCTGCCTAAGAAACCATCTAAGGAAGAGACTATCTCAACCCTATAGGTGGAGAAAGGTTTAAGGAAGGGACAACTTACTTATGTCGCTGCCTTGATAAAAATCAAGCCAAAAAAAAAAATGGTGGAAGCTCCTAACAAAATTGTGTCAATTTTGCAAGAGTATGAAAACGTGATGCATTTGAAGTTGACTAAGAAGTTTCCAACAAGGAGACCCACTAACCATCGAATCAAACTAGTGCCAGGGGCTAAGCATCCTACACAAGTCTCGTATCGTATGACTCCACCGGAGATGTTGGAATTGAGGAAACAATTAACTAAGTTGTTGGATACAAGGTTGATCCAACCATCAAGGGCACTATATGGGGTACCGATGCTCTTCTTGATCACCCCCATAGAGGTTTGTTTTTGGCAGTTTCTATTTCAATCTTATCTTTTTCCTGAGAAAATTGTACTTTAATTAATAGGAGACCAAAATTGGGTTGATTCCCATTCCTTTATTTTTCTTTTTAGGTTTTGAGACAATTACCTATATGTTACATGTACATGTAGTTAGTGATTCCATTATTTATTAAAATATATTTCTTTTTCTATTTCCAATGTTTCTTAAATTATTATCAATGAAATCTTACCCTATTGCAAAAAAAGTTATTAGTTGAATGGGCCATTTTAGCTATGAAAGGCTTACTAGTTGATACTTACTTGTTTATAGGCATGTACTTGGTTCCCAAACATGGGTTGATACTAGATTTTTAAATTTCCTATTCATGTCACTAACGAACTCATCTTTTTATCAAACTAAACTTATACAACAATGCTTCTACCTTAATTACTGCATGAGAAAGAATCTTAATCTTCTAAATGCTTTTTATTGACTTGTACACCATCTTTTTTTTTTTTCCCATGCCTTATTTGCATGTGGCTGACTTAATTTAATTCTTGAATAAAATTGAGTAAAATTGCATTATCATTAGGTTGTGTTTAGGTAACATTGTCCACATGATAACCAAAACATGTAGTAGCAGCCAAGAAAATCCCTCATCCATAACAAGACCTATAGTAGTGGCTAAAACAAGCCCCCATCCATAGCAAAACCTATAATAATGACCAAACCATTTCTTTCTTCATATCAGAACTATAGTTGTGGTTAACACTAATCCATGTCTATAAGCATCTATGCTGAATTTTTTATTTATTTTTATACATTTCACCACCTTATAGTTGTAGCCAACCTTAGCCACAACTATGCACCACCTTTAGTTGCGGGTAAAATGAAGTTTCAACATAGTTTATAGTCATACTCTTGCATATGACCACATCCATAGCATTTCTCTACACCCCCTATGGTCACGCCTTGTTATGGTCCAGTTTTTCTAAATCCATATCCTATCATTGCACTAAATCTTGATTTTAGTTGAAGTCGATGGCCACAATAAAAAAACTTACCTTCTTATAGTGAGATAAAGATAAGTGTCCAAATCTCCACTATTCCTTACCCTATAAAAAAGGGGTCTTGGGGAGCTCATTTAGGAGATTTTTTGGCATTTTGAGAAAGGAAATTTTGCTAGATTTTTGGGAGAAGAACTCTGAAGGTTGGAAGAAATTTGTGACCTGGATAAGAAGGGAAGCTTGCTTGAAAAACAAGTTTAATTATTTGTAAGGAGAAACTTTGTAAGTATGGTTTTATTTCTTTTTTTATCTTTCATTTATAGTCCATTTTTCTTCTTTTTTGATTCTTAAGGATATTTATACGTTGAATATGGATATTAGAGGTCACACATTGGATTGTTGATTATATTATTCTTCATCTTTGGGTTTCTTCTTCTTTAACTCATTTTTTTCTTCTTGTTCATCTAATAAATTGTTTAATCTTTGGATTCACTAGTTGTATAGTGGTTTCTATGGACTTATTTGATTTGATTTTGATTTGCTTTTAGGTATTTTTACCACTTTCTTCAAGCTCATTGATCAAATCATGAGATGATGCTTTGTTAGGATTTAAAATCCTTATTTTCTTTTGATTTTTTTTTTTTTTTTTTGGGATTTCAGTTTTCTACTTGATAGATTTTAAAATCAATTTTGAGAGTCATAACGTGTTTGTTTATTTACCAAAGAGATTTTCCACATAAATGACAAGTTGAAGCCTTTTTTGGCCTTTTTTTTTCTTTCAAATATGATTATAAAACTAATTTTCAAACCCTCTTTTGCTAAGATTTCAAGCATTTTTAATGGCCATTTTTGTGGCCTAAGGTCAAGCCTCCTTCCATAAGCTTTGATCTTACATTTATGCTTGAGAAAATTGATAGTTGCTTTCATGATTTTTAAGATTTTTTTAAAGGTTTTTTAAACTAATTTTAAAGGATCATTATTAGCCCATTTGAACTCTTTTTCATGATCTTTTGAGATTTACATTTATGGTCATTTTAAGTTTAATAAATGGTTGTCATATCCTTTGGTATATAATACATGATTTCACACTAGAACATCCTCATCTATTGGTGTTTCTTTATAAATTTTGGTCATCTTTTCATGTGTGAATGCTAACTTGGCCCTCCATGCCTATTATGAGTTTAAATTTGTACTCATTTAGGGTTGAAAAGGATTGAATGCCCTATGAATTGATTTGTGACTTTTCATTTGGCCTACATCACTCATTTTTCAAACTTATAATTTTCAGATTTTCGCAATTATTGAAACATGGATAAATTTCACAAATCTTAATTTAATGAGGTCATCTTTAGCCCTCATGAGCTTCCTTCCATGATCAGTAGAGGGTTAGGCATGTGGATCAATCCATGAAAATTAATGTGGGTGTTGGTAAGGCTCGCATTCTTTGATTTTCAAAACTTGCTCACTTGTTACCTTGTTTTTTGACTCCTAAAATATTTTTCTAAACCTGAACTTTTTGACTTGTCCTAAAATATTTGTTAGGCTTGGATGATTTTTTAGACTTCTTAAATATGTCAAAGAATTTTTGCTCTGTTGAAAAATCCTTCTTCAATCTTATCGAATAAATTTATTTTTCCATGTGTCTAGATTCTATCTTGTTTTTTTGCCTCTAAAAATGTTTTTTCAATTTTGTATTAGCTCATAGGTTTTTAATTATTTTTTATATTGTATTTTAGACTTCTTAGATAAGGTTTTAGGCTTTTGTTTCATTCAAAAATCATTTTCCAAGCTTGAAAACCAATTCCATATTTCCTTGTTTGTTGTGATGACCTGAATTTGGTGTTGTGAAAATGTCCTTCAAAATTTGGAATAATTGGTGCATGTTTGGAACCCTTAGATATTTTTCGTGTGTTCTAGATATTTAAATATGATTTAATTTTAATTTTTTTATTTTATCTTACCTTTAATCTTGTCAAATAATTCTATTTTTGTATGATGTGTTGTTCTACCTTGTTTATGAGTAATAATATATTTGATTAAATCCAGGATAATCCATGCATTTTTAGGCACTTAGACATTTTGGTTTGTATTTTAGACACTTTGAGCATATTGTAGAATTTTTGTCTTTATTATATCATCTCTAACTATTTTATTTAGATTTATTTTGTAAATACTTGTTTGTTGTCCAACTTCTGTATATCTTATATAAACTTGATAATTCATTCTCATTTTGCATGTTTTGACTTTCTTTGACCATTGATTTTTATTGTAGACATCTTGTACATGTTAGAAAAATCTTCCTTAATTTGTGTCATATTTTCCCTTTAGCTATTTTATTTGGATTTATTTTGTGATCACATACTTGTTGTCTTGATTTGATACTTGTGCATGTTTAATATACATTAGCTCACCTTAGTGTTAGTTTAACTATCCCCTGCTTCTTGATTTGATTGTGTACATCTTGTATATATTAGGTGACACTTGCTTAATATTATATCTTATATTTTTGCTTATGACCTAACCTCTTTTTCATTTTGTAAGCATGCTACTTTCTTTTAAGTATTTTGAGGTACTCTTCTTTCCATTCCTTTTTATTGTTTGATTCATTTGATTTGCATGTCATGCTTTGCTTTTGTTTATTATCACCATGCCTTGTCATTTATTTCTATTATGATCTCTTGGTATTTACGGTTTATTAGTCAATTGCCTTAGTTCCCTTAATTTGTTTAGTGGAGATATGTTTAGGTTTAGAGAGTGTTACCCTATGGTACATCTCTAATAAGTAACTTGACCTCCATATTTGAACTTGGTTTTTGTAAACATGCTTTTCCATTAAAAATGAGCCACTTTTAGGATTTTATTTCTTATTTTGTTTTCCCTTTTAAATAAAATTAAGTAACGACTCCATCTTTTTCAAAAATTACTTTCTTGCTTGTCTCATTGTCGAGTGGAGACACACATGAAAAATGTGGGTCTACACTAACCTTGTACTATTTCTCAAGGCCAATATTTCCTTTTATGGAGTTACACAAAATTTCTTTCTTGTTTTATTTCTCTTTAAAAATAGATAAAAATAAGTGGTATTTTAAAATAATTTTTTTATAAAATATAGTCAATGAAGTCGAAAGCACAAGGGGCACATAAAGAGAGCCCATAATGAGAAAGTTTGTAGCATGTCTTCAATATATCATTTCAAAATGTTGATGCAAAACATTCATTCATATTTACCATTTTCTTACTTATTTAAAGATTATAAAATACAAATGGATGGTTGTATTACATCACATGTTGATATACTATAATAGTGATTCGAGATACATAAACTTATTATCCATAAAGAGTGAAATTTTTAATAACATATTAGTTTTTAAATAGTTTTCATTTTATTTTATTTCTTTCTTATTTTTTTATGGTAATTTAAACAAAAAAATTGAGGCTTTTTTTAATATTTTTATTGGGTCTATAATTTGAGATCATGGGCTCAATTTTATTTTATTTTTGTCAAATATTAACAAAATCTACGGAGTTTATTCCACAATAAATGCAAGGAAGAAGGTGATTAGAACTTTGGAAATGAACTAATTTGAGAAGAATTATTTGATATATAAAAAAAAAAAAAAGATAATAACTCGTTCATTTTTTTTAATTATAAATATAATCTCATTTAAGCATTGATATATTTTGTAATACCTTTTTTTCCTTTAATATTCACATTTTTCCTTTTTTTTTCTTTGTTGCGCTTCTCATAATTTATTTTTATATATCTTTAGACATAACAAGATTCATCACCTTAGCATGAGGATTAAACACATCATTTATGCTAAGTCATGACTAGTATAGCTCCATTATAGCTTAGCTTAAGAAATGGGGAGTTCATGTGCATGAGTTCACAAGAGACATCAAAGGTTTTCATGCAACACAAACTTCATGCAAGCGAACTTTCAAGTTTGCTTAAGGCACTAGTAGTCTTCTTCATTTTGTGTAATGGGTGTGTGCATAAAGTCATGCATGACTTTGTTCTCCTTGCTTAAGAATGCCTTGCTTAAGCAAAATGTATCGGGCGTAAATTCACTTGAGCAAAGTCTTCCTTGTGTATAGCTTTGTGTGCGTGAAGTCTTTTCCTTTCTCCTTCTATGTAAACGTTGAAGTGTACAATTGTTCAGGTTTCACTAATTCAACTTTCCTTTCTTATTTACAACTTACATTTTCATGCACGTGAGCTTGTGTGAACTTTTCTAGTTCTTATTTTCCTTAAAAAAATTAACAAATTCTTGTAAGTTTCCTACAATCCAACCATTGATGAGTTCTTCCCCTCAATCTTAACATGCTTAAATTGCTTCAATTATTCCTGAAACACTAAGGCTATGTTTGGTTCCTAGAAAATTTGAAGGAAAATGCAAGGGAAAGAAAATACAAAGGAAAAATAGAAGGAAAGAAAAAGTGAAAGAAAAAAAAAAAAAAAAAAAGATTAAAAGTTGATAAATTATTTTTTTTGTTACTTTAAACTCATTTTATTTATTTTAACTCATCGATATAAAGATTAAATAATTTAAAAATACATAAGTTTTTAATTAGTTTTAATTATATTTGATTTTCTTTTATATTTTTCATAGGACAACCAAACATGAAAAAATCATTTTTTTTTTACATTTTTTTTCTTTCCTTAGTATTTTCCGGGAACCAAACATAACCAAAAGAAACAAATTAAACACCAATGCATAAGGGTTTAGCATCAAACATAGGTAATTAATCAATTTTGAAGCTCTCAAACACATTTAAATAAGTTTCAAAGACCCCATTAAAGTGTTAAGTTTGAGTCCTTATCATGCTTACAAAGAGGCATAAAGTAGCAATTTTATTTGTATCTATGAGCCTCTTCAAATCAATTCCTTATGTGTCCTTTTGTCTTTTTTCATCTTTCTTTTTACACAGAATTTATTGTTCAAAGTATTGTTAATATATATATATATGCATGAATGTATGCCTTTTATAGCTTTTTGAGTCCAACTTGTCCTTTAACAGAGTGTGGTTGTGGTACCAAAGTGCTACCATACTAAAAAGTTGGCAGCAATATATTGTTATTTAATTTTGAAATATAGGTCTAATATTAGATCTAAAATGACATCGATGTTGTGGTCAAATATTAAAAAAAAAAAAATTCTCAAATTTACCCAACATTAATGTACAAGAGCCTCTCAAATCTTAAGTAGTGCTTAAAATAAATACAACTTGTAAGGATGTGTAGTTAGAACTCTTAAATGTCATGAAAACGTTGAAAAGAAATATTAAACTAATTCTTTTAAAAGTATGAACATGATTCTTATTTTTAATAAAAAAAAATATATATTATTAAAATATACCTCTTAATACTTCAAACAAAATAAGAAACTATGCAAAACAAACTTTGTACCTTTTTTAATTTAACCCATTAATCAAATACTTTATTGAAGAGAAAGTGATTTTGGAAATTTTAAGATATTTTGTTTCAATATTTTAACGGGAACACCAACTTTCAAAATGAGGAATGTTATACTTATGGGGTACTTTTTAAAATTTAAGGATAAAATGATCATTTTATTATGGGCTTCTTGTGAACTAGTGTTCAAAGTAGTCTTTTTTTTTTTTTTTTAATCTTTTATATTGGTTTGAAACAATAGTCTGATTTTCAGAAATCATTAAAAAATGAGATGAGCAAAATACAATTTATAAAAGTGTACTAAAGTCTAATTTCAAGATGAAGTTTCTAAATTTGGACTAAAAGTTGAGCTTTTAAATGTTTTTCACTTGTTTTTTAAGAGCTATTTCAAATAAAAATTATATAAATGTGTAAAATGATTAAAAATAAAATATTAGATATAAAAATTATTTTTAAAATATATTTAAAATATATTTAAAAATATTAAAATTTTTAAATATATTTTTGTTTTACAAAACATCATAAAATAATTTTTAAAAATTGTTTTAAAAAATAATTATCAAACATACCCATAATTAATAATATTTTTAAAAATGTTATATCTAATATTATAAATATAAAAAAAAAATTAATTTTATAATCTAGGGATTATCTTAACCCAATATCACTCCTCAAATATGAAGTCAAATGGAAAAGTGAATTTTAGAGATTTTTGTTTTCAACGTTTCAGAAACGTAGAAAGACAACTTTCTTCCTCCCCCTGCCTTCTCAAGATGCCCCTCACGTTGGCTATAGCATAAAAATGGAAATTCAAAATGAGTTTCAATCATTTAGCATGGAATCTTTGAAAACAACTTAAAAATATGTTTAACAATAGTTTTAGAAAGTCTTCTAATAACGTTTTCAGAAAAAAAAAGAAAACGTTTCAACTAAAAGTAAAGTACTTCAAATATAAACATTTCCAAACACACTCTTACGGGTGTTTGGTAAAACTTAATACTTATTACTTAATTTATTTTAAATTAAATTATAATTAAGTTTTATATTTAAAACTTATTACTTAATTTTTACTATAAATATTAAGGTTGTTTGATATAATTAACTTAAAACTTATTTTAAATTATCAAATTGACATATTTATTTTCATAAATTATAATTAAGATAAAAGAAATCGAGTAATAGTGAAGGTCATGAACTAGTAAGAAGATTATAGAAGTAATTAAGATAAATAAGAATAAAAAGGTAAAATGAAGATGCAAACTTAAGAATTAGTTAATTGTTTAAGTTATTATTTAAAGTTATTTTTTACTTTAAATTATTTTATTTAATGATTTAATTTAAGTTATTAAGTCTCTTTAAATTATTAAATTGATTTATCAAATACCGGAACTAGAATTTTTGTCTTTAGAAATTAAGGTATTACTACCCAAAATTTTAAAAATTTTAAAAATGGTTTTTAATACATAAAATAAATCTATACTTTTTGTACAAAATGTCCTACTCCTATAAAAATTTCAATTGTTTTTTAAAATAAGTACCTAAATGAATCTTTATATATTTTGGCCTTTTTTTCATTTTTTTTTTCCTTTCAATGATATATGAAGAAATTATGTGAGATTAAAAAAAAATCAATAATAATATTTTTATTAAAAAAACATCTTTAAAAATAAAAGGGAAAATGACAAAGCATGCAATTAATGTATTTTCCTTGTCATAATTTGAAAAGAAAAAAAAAAAAAAAAAACTAAGAGTTGGAAAGTGACAGATTGAGGTGGCAAAATGGAATTATGCGACAAAAGTCATGAAAAGATAAGAAAAGCTTAGAATTGAGTGTTGAGATAAAGCTGGGTGTGTATTGTGAAGTCCAATCACATTAAGAGAATCTTATTCTTAGCATCACCCACATGGCACACGTAATTCCCCTTTGTTTCGACTTGACTTTCTCCTTTTCCTCAATTTTATTTATTTAATTAATTGAAGTTGAAATAATGTACATACATTTTATTATGATTCTTTGGAGAGAAAAGTGTTCAAATAATTGGTGAGGATTTCAAATAAAAACAAGACCCATTATTGCCACGAATGAACAGATAAAAAGTTACTTTTCACGTTGAGATTCTTTTTTATCATGGGAAAAAAAAATATTCTTATTTTATATGAATTTTTTTATTATCTAATTTTACTTCAATGATCTTACATTGAAATTACATGCAAATTTAAGTGTCATATCATAAAAATAAAATGTAATGTTGATTATAAATTAAACAATATATATATATGAGTTTTTTTTTTTAACCAATAGGAATATATATTAATTTCTTTTAATCATATAAACGTATTTTAAAATCATAAAAACTCATTGAATCCAAAGCAGATAATGTCTAACATTGAAAGAAGTGAGTCATTACAAATGATATCAAAATAAATTTAAATCCTAAAGTGGGACTTTATGGGTGTTTGTTTGTTTAGTCTCTTTAGGAATATATATAAATTTCTTTTAACCATGTAAGCACGTTTTAAAGTCATGAGAGCTCATTGGATCCAAAGCAAATAATATTTACATTCAAATGATATCAAAACATATCTAAACCCTAAAGTAAGACTTTGTGAGTGTTTGTATGTTTGGTCCGTTATCTTGTGGGATACAATGTCCTCATTGTGTTTGTATAGAATGAGTGATCCTAAAGTGGGACTTCGTGGATGTTTGTCTATTTGAGTTCATTATCCTATGGGATATTACAATGTCTTCATTGTGTTTGTATGGAATAATAATTATAATATAATATTATATATATATATATATATATATATATATATATATATATATATGAATGTCTCTTAATCATGTAAATATGTATTAAAATAATGAGAGAATTCAAAGTAAAAGTCCATTAGACCCGAAATAGATAATATTTATATGAAAAATGTAGATAATTCAAAAGTTATTATCCAAATATAATATCGTGGCTAAGATTAATTTAGATTGATATGAAAGAGCAATTATTTCATACTAAAAGTAACGTATATCATGGAAAAACAGTTTTGTTTGGGTTAGAAAATATGTACTTTGTTACTATACCAAGGTAGTATAATTAAATTAGGCTGGTGACTTTGCTCCAAGAAAGCATTGGACGTACTAATATGAGAGCAAATTTAAAAGATAATAATAATAATAATAATAATAATAATAATAATAATAATAATAATAATAATAATAAAAGGTATGAGAATAAAATTATGTAGTTTGGATTTAAATTAAAATAATGATAAAATAGGGCAATAATGCGTTATTAAACGAGTCAAAAAAAGTGTTTGAATGCAAAAATGATAAAAATACAAGGATGATGCTTGAATTTCCAACTAGGATGGTTAAGTACTCGTTGGGCTTCAACAACAAATATATTTAATTTTGAAGAAATCTTGTTTTGTTTTAGGTCTACATTTTACAATTTTTATAGAACTTAATAACCTAGAGTTTTGAGCTTAAAAGTACCAAAAATATTATTTGCTTTAAATCTTAAATTCTCAAAACCTTTTAAGTTAAACTTTACAAACGCTTTCTAAGATTGGTGGAGGTGTTTTACTTAATGATTTAAGTTAATTTTGAGTTAAATTATATTTAAATTATTGAGTTAAAACTTATAATTACTTAATTCATATTTTAGGTATTAAGGTTGTTTGATAAAATTAATTTAAAATTTATTTTAAATCATTAAATTGACATATTTATTCTCATAAATTATAGGAAGTCAAGTAAAAATAGATGTCGTGAAGTGGTAAAAAAGATTGTGAAGGTAATTATATTAAATGACGATAAAAGGGTAAAATGAAAATGTGGACTTAAGAATAAAGTTTTTTTTATTATTATTACTTAAAACTATTTTTAACTTTAAGTCATATAATTAAATTATTTTATCAAACATATTTAATTTATTTAATAACTTAAATTAAGTTATTAAGTCACTTTAAATTGTTAAGTTCGATTTACCAAACATCCACTTATTATGTTTGCTTTTTTGGTTGAAGATAAAAAGTCAAAATATTTTATTTTTTCTATTCAGTTAAAAATAATTCATTGATATCAACCAATATAATTAAAGTGAACTTGTTATCAATATATTCAGTTTAATTATATTAGTTAATAACAAGTTGTTTTTACCTAAATAGAAAAAGTCAAGGCATGAAAAGAAATTACACAATAATTGAAGAATAAATAAATTGTTTGAGAAACCTATTCACCCTCCTGTATAAGTACCAACCTACCCCACTGACATTTAAGTGGAGGCATACCTACATATGGTGTATGTGCACTAACAAAATTTTCAAATCATCCCTTTCTTTTGATGGACACTCCTACCAAGTATGTTTATTAGGCACTTAAGTGGAGGCATACCTACATATGGTGTATGTGCACTAACAAAATTTTCAAATCATCACTTTCTTTTGATAGACACTCCTACCAAGTATGTTTATTAGGCATACATGTTGGCAAGATATAGATAAGTTTCCAAATGTGCTTGTACCTATATTCATGTCACATCACGTTTCATTGTACTTAAACTAAATATTCATTATATAACAAATTACAAAAAATATTATTAATTTTTTTTATATATATTTAAATACTGATACTATTTGTTGTTGTTTTTGTTCTTTTTATCTCAAATATAAGGGTTGCTTGGTAAAATTTAGTACTTCTTAATGATTTAAGTTGATTTTAAGTTAAATTATACTTAAGTTATTAATTTAAAACTCATTTCTTAATTTTTACTTTAACTATTAAGGTTGTTTGATCAAATTAATTTAAAACTTATTTTAAATCATCAAAGTAACTTATTTATCCTCATAAATTATAATTTGGGTAGAGGAGGTTGAGTAATAGTGAAGGTTGTGCAATAGCAAAAAAGATCGTAGAGGTAATTAGGGCAAATAAAGGTAAAAAGGTAAAATGAAAATATAAACTTGAAAATAAGTTAATTATTTTTACTTATTACTTAAAGTTGTTTTTAACTTTAAGTCATACTATTAAGTTATTTTATCAAACATACTTAATTTATTTAATGACTTAAATTAAGTTATTAAGTCAATCAAGTTATTAATTTAATTTACCAAACACCTATTAAGTAAATCTTAATTTGGCTTAATCAAGAACGGTTTTAAAAAGCAGTGTGTACAAGTACCCTATGATTTTTAATTATTTCTCAAAATACTCTAAAGAAACACATGGAAAATACTTTAAAATTATTATTTTTAAAATATATATATATATTTATAAGAAATTCTCAAAAATATTCCAAAATTATTTTTAAAAATAATGTATTTTCATAACAAAAGATGGAAACACTTTTGTGAATTATTTTCTAGTACATTTTTTGTACCCAAAAAAGCTCAGGCATAGTACTCAGGACAAGATGTGCATTCTAGAACCTTATTCCCTCTTTGTTTGCTTATTTCTATGGATGACAACGGGGCAGGTTGGGGACTAGTTGCTCCATCCCAACTTCGTCCCATTTATTCAAACGTCTCATTTAAAAATTAAATGGGGTGAGGCAAGTATGAGAAATTCTCATAACCACCCCGCCTCGCCCGTTTAACTTATTTTTTAAAAAAAAATTACTTTTAAATTTTTTAAAATAAATATATTTTATAAATAATTAAATTATTATATTTTAATAATTTATTTTATTAAAAAAATATTTTATTATTATCTATATATTAAAAATAGTAAAATAAAAATTAATTTAATTTAATTTTAAAAATGAATTTTATATATAATCATATCGAGGCGGTGTGAGACAAGGCAATACCCAAACCCACACCGAGTTTTAAAAAAATTTCAAAATTGTTCCAAACCCGTTTAGTTAAAATTAAAACATGTCGTCCCATTAAGGGCGAGGTATGGTGGATACTAAAAAAAAACTCATCTCATTACCATCCCTACCTATTTCTATTTTCTTCCAACCATTTTTCAAAAGTTAATATCTTATTGTTCACCGTACCGTGGAAATATTTTGCAAGAAGAGCTTCCCAATTATAGAAACGAAAAATAAAATAAAAATGATTTATTAATTTTAATTGTTTTTTCTTTTATTCTATTTTTTTTCTCCTTATAATAAAAAACAATATTATAGTCCATTTGATAGTGATTCTAAAAAGTTTTTAAGTCTAAAAAGTGTTTTTGAAAAAAAAAATTAGGTGTTTTAACAAAATAGGAAACACTTGAAATCTAAAAATCACTTTATTGAAAAATCACTTGTAATATTTTTTGAAAAAACACTTTATAGGTGATTCTCCGTAAAATCACTTTTGGATAAAACACTTTTACTAGAAATACTTTGAATAAAAACACTACCAAACACGCTTTTAGAGTTATATATTATTCTTTCATAGAGAGTTTGGTTTTAATCCCTCTAAAACAAATGCCAATAATTAAATGGTGTCACATGTATTACTCAATTTTATTACGGTGTTTGAGAAAATTTAATACTTATTATTTAATTATTTAAGTTAAATTATGCTTAACTTGTTAACTTAAAATTTATTTCTTAATTGTTATTTTAAGTATTTAGGTTGTTTGAATTAACTTAAAATATATTTTAAATCATCAAATTAATGTATTTATCATCATAAATTATAATTAGGGTAAAGGAAGTTTAGTAACAATAGAGGTGATGTAGTAAAGGAAACTTTTGAGGTAAATGGAGTAAATAAAGATAAGAAGGTAAAATAGAGATGTATACTTAATAATAAGGTAATTGTTTTTACTTAAATTATTAACTTAAAACTTATTACTTCATTCTTATTTTAGCTTTAGTCTTTATATTTTAATCTCATATCTTTGTGCGTTTTACAATGATTTTCTTACATGTATTTTTATTTTTAGTTAAAAAGTTTTCCTCAAAAGTGATTTTTCAATTAAAAGTGTTTTTTAAATTTTATTAAATACTTTATTTTTCTTTAAAAACACTTATCGAGCTAACAATAATTTTTAAAAGCTAGCAATATTCTTTAAAAACACAACCAAACGGGGCCTAAGATTAAGTGATAATTGTTCTTTTATCTGAAGTTCGAATAGATCTGAATTTGCCTCTTATCTAAATAAAAATTGATATAAAAGTGTCATTCAGACTTCAAATTTCAAAAAACAGGAGTTGGAAAACTAATATGATTCCCATCATGCACCACCAAAAGATCATTTTGTACAAAAGGTTAGCTAGTAGTAGTTGGGTTAAGTGTACAAGCGCTAAAAACCCTAATCAAATTAAAGAACAGGTAGCCCAAGTCATATTGGTAAATAGTAGAAAGCCAAATAAACCAGGAAGTAAAGATGGTAGAAAAGCCAAACACACTAGGGAACCAGATGAATCATTTCCATCTCTTGAAGAAACCCCCCTTATGCTTTCCATACATTCCATGTTTCCAGCGCTTTCCAAACTTGCCATGCTTGAACTTTCCGTGCTTTAACTTCCCGTGATGGCCAAAGCCATGGCCATAGTAACCTCCATGGCCAAGATGGTGAGCACCGTGTGAGAGCTGGTGAGCCCCGTAAAGAGCAGCTGCTGCAGCAGCACCCCCAGCCAGCAATGCTCCTGTGTTGGATCCATGCCCTGTGGATGTACATAAAATTAGTCACCAGAAATCACCATAGAATGATGGAATCACATACAAAGCTGAGGAAAGCATGATGCAGTCGAACCAACTTCTCATCAGTCTAACAATAAATTTACATGCTAAAAAGGAAAATTTCATATTGGCTCTCATCAGTAATGCAGTAAGATGGGTACAGGCTGGGTTACCTTGTCTTCACTCTATCCCAATTTTTATAATTTATTTTTATGAGAAATATCCTATACCCATCTCGCCCTGATCCCATTTTTATATAATGTTTTAAATTTTTTAATTAGATTAGAAATAAATATAATTTATAAATAAATAAATATTATAAAATATATACCAAAACCAGACCCGGATTAAAAAAAAATAAAATAAAAAATTCCAAACCCACCTCTAACCAGTTTAAGCTTCTGCCAAACCTGTCTTATTAGGAATGATGTCCAGTGGGTATCCAAAAAAAAAAAAAAAAAACATCTCATTACCACCCTTAGTTGTGATCTTATCATTTGGCAATTCAAGTGTCAAAACCATCCCTGAATGTTGATTTTTGAATCAATGAATTCCTTGGCAAACCAATCTAATGTTGAATCCTACAAGGTATTGAGTTCATGTCTGGGCACAATGGCATCGGACAGACAGACATCCAGGCATCTTAAGTGCTCCTGATAGTTGGTCCTGATAAGTTCGGTCAACAAGTATTGTTCAACCATTGCTTGCAGATAACTTAACCGATCCACCATTTACATGCCTGAAGACCAAGAGCCACTGTTCTATTGAAAATTTTGACAGTAAAATCATACTTCTAGGACATTAAAAATGGTCCCTGACCATGTTACCTTCATGACTCCTAACCAAAAGGCAATCAGGACCCGTAAAAGGTCCTTGGAAGCTGAAGTCTGGACCATCCAGTTGTGTAAAAGGTCACTTTATCCTAACTATTGAATAAGCAATTTCACAGGAAAGAATAAGAGATACCTGAATGATATGGTGGTGCTGAAGGACCAGGATAACCAGATGGCGGGTATCCACCAGGGGGAGGATATGGTGCAGGGGGGTATCCACCTGGAGGAGGATATCCCGCTGGTGGGTATCCGCCCGGAGGAGGATATCCCGATGGTGGGTATGCGCCCGGAGGAGGATATCCAGATGGTGGGTATCCACCCGGAGGAGGATATCCAGATGGTGGGTATCCACCTGGAGGAGGATATGCAGATGGTGGATAACCTTGAGAATGGTATGCACCATGTGGGGGAGGGTAGTGTCCAGCAGCAAATCCTGCAAGATTTGAAAACAGCCCTTTGTCACTAGATTCCTCGTCCGGCCTGTCTTTTCCACCTCCCATTTTTCTTCAACCTGAAATCAATGCTGCATGAATTAGAAAAACTGATCAGTTAGTGACCATTTCAGAGCAAAATTATTCAACTTCACCAAAAGTTATGCAATTGTATTTTACAAGCTATATCTTCTTTTTCTACAGTTTTATCAGCAATCTAACATGTAATGGGAGCAAAACTAGAACACTTCAAACAACAGCTTTCCCAAGTGTTTGCTAAAATACTCTCACAGAAACATCTTAATTGATTAAGAGTGATTGTGTGATTTTAGACAATTTTCTCGGTCTGAAGACTGAGAAGTTGTTATTGTGAGTTTTGGAAAATTTCTCATCCTAAAAACCAAAAGGTTGTTATTGTTATTGTTCCTATCATCATTCATCACCGTGATTACCCTTGTGGGTGCTTCCAAAAAACCTAAGATCAAGGATAACTTAAGGCTACAAGGCTTAGGGCCAAAAAAGAAAGAATAACTTAGGGCTATAAGGCTCCGGGCCTAAGAAAGAAAAGTTAGCTCAGGGCTACGAGGCTCAGAGGGAATCACTAGCCTGGATTTGTGACCAAGACAGCTCTGAAGGCACACAGATGCACCCACGTGTAGGAATGAAATCCTAATTAGGCCTAGGCTTAACTTACAAGGTCAAGGTTGCTCTATAAAATAAGATGGGTGGGTTATAGGCCGAACCCAAAATGATGTGAAACATACAAAAACCTTGCAGAAAAGTCACCAAAGAATTAAACTAAAGACTCAGAAACTCATGACAGAATCAAACTATATGCCCAGGAAAATTCCAGGAGAAGTTTTTCTGATTTCTCATGAATAATATTTTATGCAGAGTTAAAAAGCAAAGATTAACCAAAGTTACAGGGAAATCTAAGGAAATAAAATGCAGTAGAACAACCTTTAGTGTTTGGTTCCTAAGAAAAAAGTTATGAAAAGAAAAACCCTCAAAGCAACAATTAATAGTATTTGTTAGGTGTCTCTGCAACCAAAGAGAGCATAAAGAACAAAAGGTTCATATTCAGTCGACGAGATCTGGGTATATAAACACATCAATCAATTCTTGAGAAAAATAAAGAACAAAAGAAAAAGAATTAAAACATCATGATCATGAAATGAGGATAACCATCAATCAACAAACAAAAGGTTTTATAGATTGGAACAGAAACATTTAATCAAGTGGCTTACAAACGATCAAAGGTGACAAAAAAAAAAGGATATTAAAATTAATCAAAAACAGGAATATATATATATATATATTCTTGAAAACCAGAGAAGAAACCAGAGCGAAGGGCTCTCACCCACCAAAATTGGCAAATCTGATGAATGTATGAACTGGGTTTGCGATAATTTTGTTGGTCCGTTGAGTGATCACATGCAACTTTCTTTGTTTGGTTGCAGAGAAAGCTTCAGGAAAATAAATCAAAACCAGCAACAAACCCTTTTGGTGCTTGGTTCCTAAAAAAAGTTAATAAAATCTCAACACGACAACCAAACAACGCACAGAAGAAAAATCCACCAAAAAGGAATATAAATATGTCTAACCAACATATGATCCACACATCTAAACTCATCCCAAAAAACAAAATAAAAAAATAAAAAAATAAAAACAAAGAAAAATTATAGTAAAAATTAATCAACGTCTCACACCACCATGAAAGGTGACAAGAAAATAAGTAGAAATTACACTAACCCAAAAAACAAAAAAAACCCCAAAAAATCAAGAAAAACGTATTCTTGAGAAAGAGAACAGAAAGGAGAAAAGAGAAGAGTTGTCACCCACCAAATTTAGGAAATTGGTGGAGTGGGTTTGTGATGGTTTTGTTGATTTCTTGACTAGTAACAAATTACAATCCATTCCAATTTCCATATTTGGAGAAAGAGATCAACCCATGGATAAACTCAAACTCAAAAGAATTATCATCATAGGTCATGAAAGTGCATAAACTGAAACAAAAACATTAATCAAGTTGGTTACACACAACAACAGGTGCCAAAAAACATAGTAATCAAACCCAGAAACAGCAATAAAAAAATAAAATTAAACAAAAAATCAAGAAAAAAGAACGTAGAAAAGAGAAGAGAGAGGGCCTTACCCCACCAAAATTGGGAAAAGGGTGAAATGGGTTTGTGTTAGTTTTTGTGTTTGTGCAGTTGATTGGATAGGTTTTTGGATGGTTTGGTTGGATACAACAATAAATAGGCACGAAGTCCTTATCCATAACCTTATTTAAGGTACGCGTTGCTTAGACGCGTTGCCTTCACCTTTTGTCTTAAAATATGGAGACACGTAACACAGAAAACACCTGGGCGGTGCACCCCAATTTCTTTGAAATTGTAAGGAAAAGAACCGGGAAAGCTCCCTGATTTTAGGTTTGGAATTGGGTCCATCACCCACAATTTTTGACCCCCTTTCTCCAATTCGGATATTAAAATCATGGTAGACAAGTCTTCTACATTACTCTTTCTTAGACCTTTCTTTAAAGTGTTTCTTAATTGACTGGAATTTTATGGGAAAATAAGAGTATTTTGTTATGGAAAAGTGTCTTTTTTTCCCTAAAATATGAAATGGCTTGAGATTTGGCAAGTAGTTCATGGATGTAATGATGATATTAGCAATATCGTATACAATTAGGAGTATTGTTTTTGACTGGGGAAGGAAGTTGAGGAATTCAATGATGTTTATCTAGTCTTGTTTGATAGATTAACGTGACATCATCATCTTGTTTTATAGAAATCATGTTCAAAATCTCATAATTGCTAAATGTTAGCATGTTTTATTTATTTATTTATCTATATATTTATATATTCAATTTATGAGTATATTAAGATGGTGTTTTTTTTATTTAATTTAATTTAAAATAAAAGTTAAAATTAAATAGTGTTTAATAGTGTCAAATATTAAATAATTTATTTTTTAAAATATTTTATTCAGAAAAATCAATAATTTTTTTTTAGAAATTTTGATTTTTTATTAATAAGAAAAATTAAGAAATAAGTAATAAGTTAACAAAAAGTAAAAATAAATAAATAGATTATTGCTTTCTAGAGAGAAAAAAAAATCTTTTATAAACTTGATATGTATTGGTGCACATCTAGAATTACTTTCCAATAAAGATGTATAGAGAATAACAATTCAAATAAGTTTAATGTGTATTATTAGTTGATCCTTATTTTTTCCCCTTATTTATTAATGTTAATCTAGAAAAGATGCCTATAAATAAAGGTGTGAAGAATATAACAGCTCAAATAAATTTAATTTATGTTGTTAATTCATGCTTTTATATATATTGAAAATTTAAATTAATTGGAAGTTTAAGAAAATGAAATCAAATATGGGTAGCCATTTGTAAATGTCAACTATACATTTATGAGTATCTATAACTCCAATTATCTTTGGAAACAGAAATCCCACAAGTATTGGGAAAAAGGGTCATCACTTTTGGCCAATTATTATTATTAAGGGTTTTTTTTTTTTTTTTATTTATTTTTTTTAAAGTGGGTATGAAAATTCATTGCAGAAAATAGCCTTTCATTGTGTTTTTTTGTAATCATTGGATGGATGATGCGGATAGAGTTTTTATTTTTTGTTTCTATGAGGTTTTGTTTTGTTTTGTTTTTTTTGTGAAAATAAATCATTCAATATATAATAAGAAATGAGTTTTTTTTTTTTCATTTAAAAAAAAATTAAAGATGATAATTTTGTTTAATTAGTAAGGAATTAAGGAAATAAAAATTTTCAAAATCTTGTTGTGGATGCGCATTTTTCGTATGTGTTCCTACTTAGACACTAGACTCACTTTTATTTGTAGAAAATTTTATTTTTGGAAAAGTTTTGGAATAAATGTGAGCCTTAAGAGGAAAAGACAGGTTTTAAAAGAAGGAAAATAGATCCAAGGTTCTAATTACCTATCCGGAATGTATGATCTCTAAGCCTTAAAATTAGGTCTCCACTAATCAGTTAAGACAAGTACAACAATTAATCAAAAAATCAATGAATATCAAGAAATAATCAAATAATGAAAGTAAGTAATGGATAATAACAAATAAATAAATGATTATGATCGAGTATGAGAGACGTACTTTAATAGCAAATAATGACATGCTTTCACATGAAACAAAGGTTAGTGTACCGTGTACGATAATATGTACAAAATATCTCCAAAGTATATCACAATAGCAAATAGAATCAATAATAAAGGAAAATAGCATGTATGTTGGGACCCACCAGTGCCTGATTTATTTTTACATGAATAAATTCTATAAATTTTTATTTTTCTAATGAGAAGCATAGAAATATGGAGGAAATTCCATTAATTTTGGAATTATGGAATTTTTTTTATGTTTATTAAAAAATTGAGAAAAACGGAAAAAAAATGTTAAAAATCCAGGAAACTTATCAAAGATTCCTATAGAAGAAAGATGGTAGCAAATATTATTAAAAAATAGATTTTATTGACCTAAAGATTTCTAAAGAAGAAAAGTTGATGAATTAAAACTATTTGAAAACTTGAATTTTTTAAAATATGCATGAAGAATTGAGGAAAGGGCCACATGTACTTTAAAATAGTGCAGAAAGATGGCCCTGCATGGCCAAACCTGCATGCAAGGAGGGTGGTGGAAAGATGCTGACAGTGTGATGTTGACTTGTGGAACCAGCAGCCCTCTGTTCCATTCATTCAAGGCATCCATATTCTCATTCCCAAAGCCAAGAACACTATCAGCATATGGCTCTTGTTTCTGTGCCTGTTGTCCATATGCAGTTCATTTGGCATACCCAGTCATACCATGATCATAATTCAACTCCAGAACATCCGTTTCATCTTCATTCATCTTACTGGTTTGAATCGCCAGACGAGTGCAAAACTTCTTTTGGTTCACAAATTTTCTGGGAGATTTCCTGTTTGGAAAGCATAAGTGCAGCAGCCTGAATTGTATTTCACCATTCCCATTTCATCTGTAAGGATTTCTCCTCTAGTTATCGACTCTTCCAGCTTCAAAGTCCAGGCCAGCCATTCTTTTTGGTATCTAAGCATCAAAATCTTATGCAAGCTGTACCTTCTCCTACAGAAGAATTTCTTTGTTCTGTAATGATAAAATTAGCTACAGATTTTCCCACGGACAACCTTCTTCGATTGGCGAGCATGATACTTCATCAAGACTCCCGTCTGAAATCTTAGGCAGATTTTCAGAAACCAAACTGCACTTGGTTTCTAAGTTGAGTTCTCCACAGGGTTGAATCAAGAGGAAGATGAGTTTTGAGAGGAAGCGGTCAGAGTCTTGACTATTGGTTTTGCTGCCACCCGATTCCATCAATGTCATTGTCCTCAGTTTCAACAGTTGAAGATGCAGTCTCATTGGCCAACTGGGAAATGACGTGCTCCAGCTTAGTGCCCATGGCAATTGGAAGAATAAAAGGAAACGAAGATTATCCAGAAAAGTTTGAGCAGGTCCATGATAAGAACCCTGCTTGGAACTCAGGTCTGCCCTATTTGCGGGTTGGGCAGATTTCACACCACCAGCGCCAGGTTTTAATGGATCAAGTATGACTAGAATTCCTGCCATGATTCCCAAAGATATCGACCCTTCAAGTGCACTTATCTTCTCCATGTCATTGAATGCCCAGCTCATTAACAAGCATGCTCTACCGGTTCCCAAAAGTTACATATATTTGCAATACTGACTCCCCATTTGAAGGCAGGTTGTTTTAGGCCCTGAGGGTGGTTCCAGAAGGCTTAAAGCTGCCACAATGACAGGAGACTGTACAGAACCCAAATTCATTTTTCTAAGAACCCACACCATCCTGATATCACTGTGAACATCATACAGCCCATCTCGTCCTGGAAGTCTTTGAGAACAACCGTATGGTCGTATCATCAGAAAGCAGGGCTGTGGGTTCCAAACCCAATTCTTCACCAAGAGCAGCACATCAGTAAGCCGTGAACAGGATGGTCAGGGTGTTGATACTTTCGGGCAGTGTTACATGTAGCACAGCTCAACCAGCAACAGTAGCAAACACGGAGACAGGAGACAAATAACAGAGACGAGCAAGAAAAGAAACAGAGCATAAATAAATGAACTAGCTCCATTTCATGGGCTGTCAATGGGCTAGAAGAGCATGTCGAGAGTGGAAATGTGCTTAGCACAAGAACAGAGATCTGATTTTCAAGCATCAAGCACCAAATACAAGTCTACATTCACATTCATTCTCAAATTTTGCTTAAAGGAATCAGATGAGCAAGGCAATATCAAGTCCATAGCTAACCAATGACATAATAAGATGAAATGCAACCTCCAATATCCACATCAAAGCATCAAATAAACCCGAAATCAACAGGAAGGAAATAAGTACAGTAGGAAATGAATAACCATACCTGTAAAACTCCCCTCAAACACCAATATGACTGGCTCTTAGCTCTAGGTACCGTCTCTCCAACCTAGCAGAAAATTTCGAGCTCCCTTCTGCCTCCCTTCACAGTTTGCCCGCTGCCCAAGACACCTCACCCTCTCTCCCAGTTTCTTGCCCCTCAAGCCTCTCTCTGCACCTCTCTTAAAACAGCCACACCAGAGAATCCCTCCTCTCTAGCTCTCTCAAAAGCTCACACTCTCTGGAAACAACTGTCCTTTTTCCTCCTCTCTTTCTCTCAAAAATCTCGCTAAAACCAGCTCTTACTCCCTAATTTAGAATATCCTCGTTCTGTGAAAATTTCTTTCACAGGTTTACATTTTTTCCCAAGACTTTCTCCAACGGCTCCTACAGCCACGTGTCACTCTCACAAGGGCCTAAAAATAAAGCTCCCTCAAGACCCAAAATGAGGGACCTACACGTGTGCACCCTAAACATAGTGACCTTGGAACTGAGATAGATGATTGGTTTTATTTATAATTTATTATTAGGATTCTACAACTTATTCTAAATAGAAATCCGGATAAGAAATTTTATCTCTCTTTTCTTCAATCATCTGTCAAATCAAATAAATTTCATTCCAATTTCTATTTCCCATCTTTTCCTTTTTAAACATATAAAATAAAAGCTTTTTTTATATATATATATAAATTAAAAACAAAAACTATAGTTATTTTTCATAAAAAATGAATGATCAAAATCTATAAGAAAATATTTTATATATTTAGGAATTATATTCATTTTAATATGATAGAAAATTTTGACTAATAAATAATAATTAAAAAAATTTCAATAGAATGAGTGAGACAGAAATTTCTATACTTGTTCCACTTGTATGCTTGATACATAAATAATTGAAATGAGATTGGGACGAGACAAACCTACTCCAACCAAACCCACCTAACAAATTCAAGGCAAGTTTCTAATATAAATGTGAGTGTCCCACATCCACTATACATTTTCAAATTTGCCATTTTGTTTGTTTCTGTTTGGTAACATTTGTGTGAAAATGCTTGGCAAAAAATAAATTAATTATTTTTATATATTTCTTCAAACTTATTTAATTTATTTTCCTTTATCATATATTAAATAATTTAAAATGACTAATTTTAATTATATTTGATTTTCTTTTTATTTTCATAATAAAATTAGATACGAGACTTTCCCGGAATTAAACATAGCGGCCAAAGAGATACTGAAAGGCCAAGAGACAGATCAAAATTTTGAGTTACAGCATTGCACGTCTAAAACTCAAGTGGGCTAAGGAGCTAACAAAATTCTTGGGAAGAATCTCATATCAGCTTCTGGTAGAGCCTCCTATAGATTTTTGCACCTTCAAATTCTGCATGAATCTCTCTTTCGGTCCGTATCCCCATTGGGTTCTTCGCCAACCATCCTTCTTCGTCACATTGCATACTGGGATCAATGGCATCAATGTGTTGAAGCAAATCCGACTCTGCATCAAAGCGATCCCTCATGTCAACTGCCACTTCAAGAACGTCTGACTGTATAAACACCTGTTCAACCATGAACCACATAATGAACACCTACTATGTATCAAAGAACAAAAGCATCGATGCTGGTGAGGGTTTTCTATTAGACAGATCATCAGAAAGAAATGTTCCTACCATCTGCAGCAAAATGTAGTTGCTTCCAGAAGAGTGTAGCAGAGGAAGAGGAAATTTATTGGTTCATGGTCACATGGTCAATTTCAGTGTAGGACTTCCACATTTAACAGAAGATTCACAAATCACACTTTCAAGTGACAGGACAAAAGAGAGTTGAGAAAGACGAATGCTACACAGTTTTTTAGCATAAACATGAATATATTTTTTATCATCTCCCCACAGAGAGAG